>NC_139389.1:74320000-74617500 GCF_054392235.1 Sus scrofa
CCCACTGCCTTGGCTACAGCTGGTTGAGCCAGAAACCAACACCTGCAGAGAAGTCAGCCTGCTTTAGGCTCTCCAGTCCCTTGAGGTGGCCTGGAGTGCACTGGATTGTGACCATCTGAACGCATCAAAGCATCTCCCTTGGGAAGTTTGAACTTGAGACAGAGGGAGAGAAAGGGACAGAAGGAAAAGAGAGAAAAGAGACAGACAAGGTCGTCCATGGTCAGCACAGAAAACTAGAGATGGCGAAAGAGAAGGTGGTAAGCAGGAACTGTGAGGCAATAGACAACTGTAGTAGTAGAGGCTGTGAAAGAAGACGTAGAAAGCCCTCAATTAGTGGATTAATGAGATGCAGCAGGTAGAGAGAGAAAGGCAGAGTGTGCTGGAGATGCTTCCAGGATGGCCAGCTGCTGGAGAAAATGCTGTTTCATTCCACATGATGTTGCAGTTCTCCATGAGACCTGGCATGTGTTCTGGAAACCATTCACTTTGCTTCTTCCACCCACCCAAGCATTCCTGCTGTGGAAACTGTTACCCGAGGTCAGTGAGGAGGCCTCCATATTTTGCAACTTGAAAAAGTCCACATTTGTGAAAAAGAGCAAATTGTTTAGAGCTAATCATGAACGTGCATCTCCTGAAGTTTGAGAGAGACGTAGGTGCCCTGGGGAGAACTTTACATGGTGGTAGATGCTTTGCTGGGGTCACCACAAGGTCTTGTTTTCTATACCGCAGATCTAGATGTTGATTTCATCTGTGTAACCAGCGTTGACACACTAACTAGGATTTGGGTAATCCAGCGAGCAGGTGTACCATGTGAGGTAGACTTCTAGAGTCTGGGGTTGGTTTTTCTGGGTTTGGGGCACTGTCGAATGTCTTCTTGTCAAATCTCTCAAAGGTCTTCACCTTTTTCTCCAGGCATTAGTTCTCTTTTGGTTCTTAAATGTGGATGCTTCTTGCAGTTTGCCTTTCACCTGTCTTTATTTTCTTTCCTTGCCCTCAGTGGAAATGCCTTCCTCTGCCAAGGCTCCCCTCTGCCCAGATGGCTTCTATCACTGTAGCCCTCACCAATCTACCTGCTTCCCATATTCCAAATCTCTGGGGAACTCTTGCACCTGAAAATCTCACCAGCATCTCACATTCACTGAGTTCAAAATGGAAATTATTTTCTCCCCCCTGCCCAAGTTCTTTCTCCTATGTTCCTTTCTCTTCTCTAAAGTGGACTCTCCATGAGCCAGGCCCCAAAGCTCAGAATCCCTTTTACTTCATTTTTTCCCTGGTGCCCAATAGCTATCATTGCAAAGTCCTAGCAATTCTACCAATGTCATGCCAATTTCATCTATTCCCCTCTGTGTTCATTATCTAACGCTGCAGGGAAAAAAATTATACCAAAGATTAGCCTAAAACAGCACATTGGTTACTTCACACAGTTTCTGGGGCTTAGGTATCTGGAAGTGGCTTGGCTAAGCTGGCCTCTCCTGAAGTTGCTGAACGCTGTTGGCTGGGGCTGCAGCCATCACAAGGCTTGGTGAGGGGTGCAGAATTCATTGCTAAGAGCACTCCTGTGGTGGTTGGCTGGTCTCTGTTCCCTGCTGGCTATTGGCTGAAGGCTTCAGTTCTTTATGGTATAGGTCTTTCCATAGGTTGCTTACAATAGCTTGCTTCTCCCCACAGGCAGGGAGAGGGATGGGGGAGAGTTGGGGGGGAGAGGGGAGACTTGAGATGGAAGCATGAGTCTTTATAACCCAATCTGAGAAGTCACACATCATTAGTTTTGCCGTATTCTGTATGTTAGGAACAAATCACCAAGTACAGCCCATGCTCAACAGGAAGGGAATTGAGGGTAAAATGCCAGAGGACGTGTGGCCATATTTCTAAACTACTCCTTTTCATCTCTCCTTCCACTGTCCTAGGTCAGGTCCCTGTCATGCCTCGCCAGGTTTGTTCTTAAGATAAAAGACCAAGATCCTTAATATGGTCTACCTGGCCCATGTCTTTGTTTCTGTGCAGCCACTTAGCTGCATTCTACTTATCTGTCAGTCTGATTTTCTTTCTCCTTGGATCTTTATCTCCCGCTCTGTCCCAAGTTCAAACTCCACAGGAGAGGAGTGCTGATTGGCTCAGGCACCAGATGTCTGGTGACACTCCAGGTCACTTCGTAGGGGACCAGAGAGCCTAAAGGAGACTGTCTTTTGGTCAAGTGTTGGTTCCTGACTCAACCAGTTGTGGCCAAGGTGGAGGGTGGCTTGACCCTGCCTAATCCTTCTTTATTTTAAGCCACATTCCACCCCCAGCCCCTCACCCCATGCTTTGCCTCCACTGCCCTTTTTCAGAAGGTCTAGAGGGCCATTTCCCCTCCTGCCACCGAGCCTGTGCTTGCCCTGCTCCTCGGCCTGGCAAGCTATTCTCTCTAGCCTACTCCCCTCCCCCATTTGGCCAACTCCTATGCATCGTTACATCTCAGCTGGGTGTCACCTCCTTTTAAAAAAGTTTATTGCAGTATAATTGATTTATATATATATATATATATGAATTATTATATACCTGAATATATATAATTGAATTATTAATTTTCTTTTCCTTGTTGGTTATAGGATACTGAATATAGTTCACTGTGATATACAGTAGAACTCGGTTATTTATCTATCCATTAGAATAGTTTGCCTCTGCTAATCCCAAACTCCCAGTCCTTCCCTCCACTGCCATCCTCCCCCCTCCCCCGGCAACCATAAGTCTGTCCTTTATGTCTGTGAGTCTGTATTTGTTTTGTAGATGTGTTGATTTGTATTATATTTTAGATGCTACATATAAATGTTATCATATGCTAGTTATCTTTCTCTGACTTACTTAATATGATAATCTGTAAGTCTATCCATGTTGCTGCAAATGACATCATTTCCTTTTTTGATAACCAAGTAATATTCCATGGTATATGTGTGTGTGTGTGTGTGTGTGTGTGTGTGTGTGACATTTTCTTTATCCATTTATCTGTTGATGGACATTTAAGTTGCTTCCATGTCTTGGCTATTGCGAATAGTGCTGCAGTGAACATAGGGGTGCGTGTATCTTTTCAAATTATGGTTTTATCTGGGTATATGCATAGGAAGGGGATGGCTGGACCAAATGGCAGCTCTGTTTTTGGTTTTCGAAGAAACTTCATACTATTTTCCATAGTGGCTGCACCAATTTACATTTCCACCAACAGTGTAGCAGGGTTCCCTTTTCTCCACACCCTCTGCAGCATTTGCTATTTGTGTACTTTTTAATGATGGCCATTCTGACCAGTGTGAGCTGATATGTCATTGTCACTTTGATTTGCATTTCTCTGATAATTAGTGATGTGGAGCATTTTTTCATGTGCCTGCCGGCCATCCATATGTCTTCTTTGGAGAAATGTCTATTTAAGTCTTCTGCCCACTTTTTGACTTTTCGATTGGATTTTTTTTTAATTGAGTTGTATGGGCTGTTTGTATATTTTGGAAATTAAGCCCTTGTCAGTGCATCGTTTGCAAATATTTTCTCCCATTCTATAGGTTGTTTTTTCATCTTGTTTATGGTGTCACCTCTTCAGGTCAGAATTCTCACTCTTCTGTCTACCTTAGGGTCCTTATGAGCTGTCAGAAAACCTTGTACTTCTTGGTCATATCTCTTATTTGTGTGGTTGTATAACATCTCTCCTCCAAGGGGGCAGGGACCTTTTTGCTCACAATGTCTGATACTTGCTATGAACACAGAAATTCTTTATTATTTTAAGTCCCCAGCCTCCAGACACCTCTGTAAGCTACATGTTGGTGTGATCAATCCTTCCGCAACATCCGCACTTCTCCCTCGCTCACTTTCTGTGGTCCCAAGGTGCCAGCTGGGCAGTCACCACTCTTGGCATTCAAGGCCCTTTGTAACAGGGCTCACCTCTCCTTTCTCTTTTGTTTCTC
Organism: Sus scrofa; assembly: GCF_054392235.1. NCBI lineage: Eukaryota > Metazoa > Chordata > Mammalia > Artiodactyla > Suidae > Sus > Sus scrofa. Next base: position 74,323,927 of record NC_139389.1, read on the forward strand.
AGGACTCCTTTCAACAGAACCCAAAGTTCTAAGCCCAGTGAATTTCTTGCTATTCCTCACACACACTCTATCCTTTGCTCTCTGCATCTTTGCTCCTATTGTTTCCTGTATCCTGGAATGTATTCACCTCAATGTGAATGTATCTAGTCTCTTTCTAGAAACCTTTGTAGTTTGTCTCTTGTGAGCTGCTTGTTTTTAAAACCAAATCATTCTATACACTTAATAGCTGCTAGATACTGGTCTGAGAACATGTAAGTTCAATTAATGATGACAAGTTTTTCAGACAAATCCTCTTACTGTTCCCAGATAGGGAAAAGCTTAACTAATTGGTACAAAGAAATACTTAGTACCTGTCAGAGCAGGAGTTTGAACCCAGCAATCTGGTTCCAGAAGGCAGCTCCAGAGTCTATGTACTTCCTGCTACTAGACTGTTATTCTTTGAGGGCAGTTGAGGTGTCTTCTTATTCATCTTTGAATCTCCCAGGGGCCCTCACACTCAATGCATTCTGACTAATGCTTAAAAAATGAATGAGAGGCCAAGGATTCAGGCAGCAAGTGATAAGGGGAAGCTGCTCCTTTGAGGACTGTCCATAGATAACAATGTCATGTTTTCACCCCTTTGGTCACAAACCCTCAGTCATTCCTCCTCAGCCCAGAGGGTCTCATCTGAATTCCTTAGCCCAGTGTCCTGCCTTGTCAGTCAGAGACATTTGGGGAATGAATAGTCTGGGTGCATCGTTTTCTCCTTTCCTGATCTGACTTTTCCCATCTGCACATTTGTCCTTCATTTGTACCTGTGTTGATTTGTTAGATTTAGAAAACAAAGAGAGGGAGAGAGAAAGAGCAAGAGTGAGAAAGGGAGGAGAGAAGGAAGGAAATAAAAAAGAAAAAGAAAGAAGAAAGAGAGAGGAAGGAAGGAAGAAGGAAAGGAAGGGAGAGAGAAAGAAAGAAGAAAGAAAGGAAAGAAAGAGAAAGAAAGAAATGTCATGCTCAGGTAATTTTGAATTTCAGATAAATAACAATTTTTTCATTTTTGTCTGATTTTTCTTTAATAAAAGCAATTAAAATGCTGTAAACAAACAAAAATCTCCAGCATTCACCTGTAACATGTTGCTCATTATGCCCTCCTTTATAATACAATTAGCCTTGGAGATAAGAAGTTCCCATCCTGCACCAAGGCCTTGACACTTCCAATCAAAGCTTAATAAGGACAAAAATCCCTCCTCCCTTCAGGAAGGTGGAGCTGGAATGAAAATCAGGGAGTAAGACCCCCAAACCCCTCCCTCCCAGTGAATATTCTGCCCTTCAATTGTGTGTCCCTCATAACCCACCTGCCAAAGAAACACAGGGCAGCTCTTGTCTGTCTGCCCGGCTCTCTGCAGAGAAGTATTTCTCAAATAAATCCTCACTTTACTTTCTCAAAACAAAAAAAAACAAAACAAAATTTTTTTTAAGTTTAAGTATGTCCTAAATATTGCATGGGGCATACTTATACTAAAAAATTATACTAAAAAAATTATTCTCTGTTTACCTGAAGTTCCAGTGTCCCTGGGCAACATGTATTTTGTCTGGCAGCCTCGTCACTGTGGCCTGCAGGCCCTGGGCTCTTGGGCTCCCCTGTCTGCATTTGCAGGATGGCGCCCTCATCTTCAGCACTTGTGGGCACTGTGTGCTTGGTTTCTGTGCTTTGCCCTCCAAGCTTCTTCCACTGTGAGTGAATCTTTTGGCAGTCTTGGAATAAAGAATCAGCTGACGTAAGCTCACCAAAGAGTAAAAGCAAATGTCCTCTCCCTAGCCTCAGTAAACCAAGGCATAGGAATGCCCCAGTGGAGTTAATACTAGTCTGGAGAATCAATATAAGTAGTTGTTTTCAGGAGTTGAAATCAAATCAACTTTTGAATGCCCTGGTGGGATAGAGTCTCTGGGTAACAAGCCCTCTCATTGTGCACAGAAAGGGGCTCATCACAGGTGCATACTAGGTGCTGTATTATGTGGTTGAATAAGTAAGCACATATTCTCACTCGTAAGAGCTTTATTAGTATAAACTGATTTTTCACTGACCAATAAACAAGAAATAAAAAAGAAATTTGAAAGGAAAATGCATATTCTTTATCCATGTCCTTTGCCTTTGGCAAGATGGTTAGTTCTAGGCTTACTTTTCCCCAGGACAATATGACTGAGCCAGCTTGATGACTAATGGTGTATTTTTTGTTTTCATGTTTTTAACTTTTTCTTATGAACATTTTCAAACAAAAGAGAATAGTATAGTCAACTCCCATATATGTATCACCTAAGAGAATAGCTAACATTTTGCCGGATATACCTCCTAAGAATTTTGCTAAATTAATTTAATTTAAATCATGGACATGATATTTCACCCTTAGATATGCTAAGAAAAAGGGGACAGTTTCTTACTCAACCACAATACCATTTCTGTACCTTCCAATTAATAATTTCTTTATATCATCTAATACTCAATCTGCACTACAGTTGACCCTGGAGCATTGCAGGTGTTAAGAGCACTGACCCACCTTCTCCACACCGGGCAGTGCAAAACCTGAGTATAACTTTTGACTCCCCCCAAACTTAACTGCTAATAGCCAACTGTTAGCTGGAAGCCTTAATGATAACATAAATAGTTAACATATTTTGTATATGTATTATATACTGTATTCTTACAATAAAGTAAGCTGGAGAAAAGGAAACATTATTAAGAGAAGGAATAGAAGGGAGTTCTCTGGCAACCTAGTGGATTAAGGATCTGGTGTTGTCACTGCTGTGGTGTGGGTTTGATCCCTGGCCCAGGAACTTCCACATGCCATGTGTGTGGAAAAAAAAAAAAGGAAAAGGAATAGAAAATACATTTACAGTATTCTACCGTATTTAGTGATACTGTAAATTTACATTGTCTGTTTACAAGATGAATCATTACCCACATCAGCATTGTCTTATATGGTACAAGACATTGCAGATACTATACATGTTACTAACACTAAACATTAAAAATGAAAAGATAATGTAAACAAGAAATTCATGTTACTTGCAGGTATTATTACAAGCATTGATAACTAAGAAGCAGCAATAGGATTGCTTTATGGTAGTCTCATGTAACTGGTAGGATGGTTTCACTGTAGCCTAGCTTATGTTGTGAGCCACACGGAAAGTCCTATAGCCTAGTTTATGAACTAAGAATGGATTGTAATGAAATTTTTATTATATACAATATTACATTCACATTTGTAATACAGTATTAGAAACATTGTTACTTAAAAAAACCAAAAGACCTGTGATGATAGGCTGATACTCAGTTTCTTCAGTTGCCAGAGAGGGAGGCATACATACATATTTCAGTGATTCTTCAAAAGCAGAGTTATGAAACAGTAAAAAAAACAAAAACAAAAACAAAAACTAACACATTATTAATTTTAACTGAAATATCATTCACCTTATGCTTATGTAAGGATAGGCTATCTACTTTAATACAAGTCTTGCACGTGATGTCCTGCAAGTGTATTTTTGTATATTTCTTGAAAATTCTGCGTATAAATGGACCTGCACAGTTCCAACCTGTACTGTTCAGGGTCAACTATATATCCACTCAGTGTCCCCAAAGGTCTATTTATAGTTGATTTAGTTGAAACAGGATTCAAACCAGGCCCACACACTGCATTTGTTTACACCTTTGACTGCCTGCTCATGGCTTATAGCTTTGTCCCTGTATCAGTGAACCTGGCCTCAGGGACGCTGGTCTGACGAATTTAGAGCACATGCAGCTTAAAAATCCCTAGAAGGCAGGAGCTCAGAGCTTTGCTCTGAGGACAAACTAAGATGACAATTGTTTCTTCCTAAGCTCTTCCAAGGGTAGAATCTGGCCTGATCCTCTGCTTTCCTCCCCCTCTGGCCATGCTTCAACCACATGGACTTGCCTGCCTTGGTCATTGAGGGCTTCATCCAAAAGGGCTCTCCTATTTGCTTGTCTGGCTGCCTAGGTTCTTTCCCCCCAACCCCCCTGCCTACCCTCCCCCATGCACTATTTGCCTGATAAATCTCTACTCTTACTTTGAAAACTGGCCCAAATGTTATTGGCTCAGAAAAACTTTTCTTGGCCTCCCCTACCTACACACCCAGACTAGACCAGAAACCTCTGTTAAATTCTCTCATTGCACCTTACTTTTTTTCTAAAGCCCTTATCCAATTGCAGTTAAGTAATTATTTGTGAAATTACCTTTTGAATGTGTCTTTTCCCAGCTGGAAATTAAAACTCAAATGAGGAAATGTACCATATTCATCTTGCCCATAGTTACATCCTAGAATCTACCAAGGGCCATCAGTAGAATATAGAGGAGTGAATGGATGGATAGGAGCAGATATGAAACCACCCAAGTTTCTCGGGGAGCCATTGGGAAGGGTATTCTCTGGGACAGTTAGATACTCTAGGTCCTCCTATGAGTCTGAGTGACTATCCTGGAGAACAGAAGAGATAGAGAGACTGCTTTTAGACTAGAGAAGATGAAAGAAATGTTGTAGAGGAATTTGAGAAATTTGTTCCATGGCATCAACTTGTCCAAGGGTGTTTCTCTTTTCTTTGCACTCACTCCTGAGATATAGAGAGCGTTCTCAAATCCATGCATCCTGATGAACAATCACAAGGAAGTTGGAAAGTCTCTGAGTTTTCTGGCTTCCAGACTTTTTTTCATTTTAGATGAACAGCTCAGAAACTTAAACAAAGGCAAAGCCTTGCATTCCACAGATTTCTTTGAATGCTTCTAGGCTTAACACAATAAGAAGTCTGTTACGAAGCAATCTTCAGCCTCTGTAGAATTTTGCTAAATAATTTCCTGCAGAGATCTCAGCGGTTCCTTCCATAATGTTCTGAGCAAATGTGTTGGAGCCACTTAAGCACAGTACTTTCCTCATGGTGGCAGAGCCCACAGACACTATTTACATGCACCAGTGCCACTTAGACCTTAACTATAAATTACTGCATAAAGGTTAATAGAACTGAGCCAAGCTTTAGGGAAGGCCTTATGCACAAAATTGCCTTGTATGTTGGTGAGTGGTAATAGAAGTAAACATTGGAAACACAAGAGGTATGACAGGGATGAAAAAGCAAAGTTTTTTTGAATATCACTTGAAATCCCTATCAATAGGACATCAAGACAGAGACGTTAATTTCTAGGGAACTCTTTTATTGTACCAGCAGAAAGTTCATTTTATGATCATTTGCTTCCTATTTCCCTCTTGGCCTTCAGTTGATAAAACAGTCCACTTAAAATGTCTTCCGAACTAGCTCCAAGTTTTCTCTTTGGTGCTGATAAGGTCCACCTCCTGAAAGAGTGTCAGCCAATCACATTGGACAAAGAAGCCCTCCACACTCCAAATTTTATAAACATCCAGGGACATCTTTAAGGGAAAAAAGGCATACCTGCCTTATAAGTCTGTCATGTGTTGGTCACAGTTTTATTTCTGTGCCATGTGTGTAGTGTTATATTCCTTATCTGCTTTTGAACAACTGCTGGGAACCTAAAACATTTCTAAGTCTGTCATTCTCTGAAGGGAAGCATGACAGGTACATGCCTGGGTTTGAAATGAGTTACAACTGTTTTGGAATCACTTTGACAATTTCTACAAGAAAGCAAATAGATGAGCTTGGTAACTTAAGCTCTCTCTCTGTCTCTCTCTCTCTCTTTTTTTTTTTTTTTTTTTTTTTTTTGCTTTTTAGGGCTGCACGTGCAGAATATGAAACTTCCCAGGCCAGGGGTCAAAGCAGAGCTGCAGCTGCCAGCCTACACCACAGCCACAGCAATGTAAGATCTGAGCCACGTCTGTAGCCTGCATCACAGCTCTTAGCAGTGCTGGATCCTTAACCCACTGATTGAGGCCAGGGATCAAACCTGAGTACTCATGGATACTAGTTGGGTTCGCTACTGCTATGCCGCAATGGGAACTCCTCTTTTTGAGTCTTGTCAGAACTCCAGATCCGAAGGCATCTACCGTACCTACTTCCCAAATCTTACAGATTTAAAGACCTAAGTGAGGAGTTCCCATTGTGGTTCAGTGGGTTACAAACCTGACTAGTATCCATGAGGATGTGGGTTTGATCCCTGGCCTCAATCAGTGGGTTAAGGATCTGGCATTGCTTTGGGACAGACAAGGCTCAGATCCTGTGTTTTTGTGGCTGTGGTCAAGGCTTCAATTCGACGCCTAGCCTGGGAGCTTCCATATGCTGCGGGTGCAGCCCTAAAAAGACACACACACACACACACACACACACACAAAATAATAAAGTGAGCCTGCAGGCTTTGGACAGATAATCACGTGTCTGCGCAGGAGACTGAACCCTGAGAGACACTCCATGTCAGATCTCCTGGTCTCATCCCTCGAGTGTGAGAGCAGTTACGGTAATGCCCCTACCAAGCCTGTCTTCCTCAATGCCCCTGTGTCGGGCCTCATGGGTCGGTTTCCTCCTGCAGTGGGTCCTGACGGATCCCATGTACTTCCCCCTGCAGATGTGGGCTTCGGTTCTGGAGAACTCAAGAGCCAGCAAGACCTGGCAGATTCCATATGTGTCACTTCACCACATCATCTGGTAGTTCCCAGAACAGAGCGCTGCTCAGTACCTTAGAGAAAGGAAGTCGAGATAGAGGGTGAGAGGGAGAAGGATTCCTGTAGGAGGAGTGGGGTTTCGTGCCTGTGAGGCAAGAGGACAACTGTGTGACTGACGCCCCCACGGTTAGGAATGATGCTTCCAGCTGACCAAGGCCTAAGCTTTCAAGTCCATCTCTGAAAGAGCATGTGAGGACCTTTTGGGTTTGCTGTTTTTAGACCAGAAAATCAGACACATGATGTTGTGGAGGCAGAGGAAAACTTAAGCTGAGTTTGTTGTTTTCTAAGGAATCCTCAAGCCAGGGGTAAGAATGGGAATTGCCAGACTGTGTGAGCTCTGAGTTGCTGGAAGCTGGGACTGTCTCTGACAGGATTTGGTCATTCAGGCCAGGTTGGGGGTTGGGGAGCAAGTTGACTCTATGACAAAGGCTTGACTTTCACTCTAACATCGCTGGTTTTCCAGACCGCATTTTGGATCTGGTATCACTGAATTTCTCTGATAATTTTAAAGATTGTATTATTTACAGCCCTTGCTTCCACTAAGGATGAGAAGGTCTTGTCTTGCATAAAGCAGCAGTTTCCTTTTTCTTTTTCTCTGTTTCTCTCTGTCTCTTTCTCTCTCTATTCCTCTATCTGTCTGTCCATCCATTCATCCATCCTAAAGCTACCTCTTTCAAGTTTCAAGGAATTATTTCCAGGTTCTGGTAATCTGAGATTTAGTAAAGGTACTCCTTTTTTTTGGGGGGGGGGTGCGCTTTAGGGCCACACCCATGGCATACAGAAGTTCTCAGACCAGGGATGTTCTCCGTCACAGGTAAGGACAACACCAGATCCCCAACCCACTGAGCAAGGCCAGGGATCGAACTCACATTCTCATAGATACTAGTCGGATTTGTTTCTGCTGCTCCACAGTGGGAACTCCCTTGATACTCCTTTTTTTGATTTTATGAATCTGACATAGATCCCATTTCAGCTTTTGTCTTTTACATTCATCCTGTAATGAGCATTCTTAAATCCCACTGGCTCAAAATCATTTTTCCTAATAACTTTAGTTGGCATTGCTCTCTCTCCCCTTCCCAATTAATTTCTCATAATACTAATTTAGAATTATACTGTGTGTTGCGTTAGTCTTCTATTGCTTCTGTAACAAATTACCACCAATTTAATGGCTTAAAACTACACACATTTACATAACATCTTGCAGTTCTGTAGGTTAGAAGTCCAACAGGGTCTCATTGGGCTAAAATCCAGATATCAGCAGGACTTCATTCCTTCTGAAAGCTCTAGAGAATGTCAACAGAAATAATCAATAAACAGTCTGTAATAGGATTGGAAAAGAATTTTATTTGAGCCAAACTGAGGACTATAGCCCAGGAGACACAGATTCAAGAAATACTTGAATTGTATTTGGCTAGACTGCAGAGAGGGGGAGGCTTATATAGGCAAAACCCACAAAGTTATGTAAGTTGTTTGTCAAGAATTAGGTTTGGCACTGGCAAGAAGTAAGGGTGCTTGTTAAGCAAGAATTGGTTGGTGTCCAAAATAGTTGCATAGGGAGACTCTCTCATGGGGAGACCTTGAGACCATAAGGTTGCAGCTGGAAGTAGAAAGTAGACATTGTTCTGAGAACTGCTAGTTCTGTCCTTGAGTCTGATACAGTTGAGAAAATTCACGTTCTCAATGATGCAGGAATGTGTCTGAAACCACATCCGCAAAGGCCATGGCTCCATTTTGAAGCCTGATCCATAGTTACTTCATTTTGATTTTTTAAATGCATTATTTTCTTTAATGGTTAAAACAGCTGTATAGTAGGACATATTTGACAGGCCATAAGACAGGTTGTTCTAGTTAGCACAAAGTTCAAGCCAAATCATGCATAAGCCAGAATAACTTCCCCGTATCTCAATATCTTCTATCCAAGAGAATCTATTTCCTTACTCTTCCAGCTTCTAGAGGTGGCCTGCATTCCTTGGTCTCTGTCCCTCTTCTTTCAATTCCCAAGCCAGCAACATATCTCTCTGACCCTATTTTTGTCATCAGAAATTTTTCTCTAATACTCTTCTGCCTCCCTCTTCCAATTTTAAGTACCCTTGTGAGTACACTGGGCCCACCTGGATAATCTAGCATAATCTCCCTACTTTAAGGTCAGCAGATTAGCAATTTTAATTCTGTCTGCAACTTTAAATCCCCTTTGTCAAGTAACCTAATCTATTCACAGGTCCTGGAATTAGGATGTGGACTTGGGGGTAGGGCTGATATTCTGCCCACCACAGATTGTACTCCTTTATAAAGTTTTTCCCATTTTGATGTATGGCAATTCTGATCCAAGTAGGCTGTGGATTTCTTGAAGGCAAGTCTGTGGCAAAATATTTGCTTTCCTGTATTTTTGGTCATTCCCAAGTCATCTTAAAAAGTGCCCGAATTTAGCAGGATCCTGGTAAATACCTACCAGCAGCTCCCAATTGCTTTGATTACCTTCGTCTGCCTTGTCTCATTTTAGGATGTCTTTCCTGGAAGTATATGCACGTACAGAATACTCAGGGGTTGGTGTGCTGCCTTTAGACATTTATTGGCTAATGTTTACTGGAAGGAGTTATTGAGAATGCCATCCCAAATGGTTAGTTGTGAAGTTAGCTCTTCACAACTCTATTTTGGTTTCATATGAGTAGAAACATCACATTAGAAGCTGTGGTAATATGTGAGGAGCAGAGGATAGGAGAAGCAGATGAGGTACAGAGGTATCTCTGTGGTCCCGCCTCCAGCTCCTGAGACACGTGGTTTCTTTCATGTGACCCTGGAAGCCAGACTGTAGACTGAGCCAAAGGCTGATAGCCCTTCCTTCCTGGAAAGTCCCAGAACCTTCTACGGCAGAAAATATCCGCAATATTTCTAGCAGATTCAAAAGAGAATGCTTCCACTGGCTTGGAATTGACCGAGAATGTCACATTCCATTGACGACCAAGGAGTTTCTTTCAACAAAGTGTTCAAACCTAAAAGGGGGGGTATTTTTTTGTTGTGATCTACTCTCTCCTTGTGTTTTAGCCCAATTACAAACATAAGTTTAATCACAGGCACCACAATTTATTAATTCATTTGACTAAAACCTCTTATTTGTCATGTGCAGGATTGGCCCCATAATAGAAAAAAATAACGTTTCTTTGGTAAACATTGTTATAGAGCTAGTATGTGTCAAGTATTTTTCCAACAGTTACCAAAGTAAATTCTACCATGTATTTAGTTCTCACGATAGCCCCCAAAGAAGGTATTATGATTATGCCTATTCTACAGATGGGGAAAACGAGGTTCAGAGCAATTAAGTAATTTGATCAAGTGGGAGAACAAAGATTCTATCCTAGTTGGCAGGCTCTGGATTTATGCTCTTGACTGATACATCATGCTGCCCCCTTTAGTTGATCCCTGTTTACAAAGATGTTACAGACTACTTACAAAGAATGTGCAAAAAAAAGCATAAATTGAATTACTGTTCATTTTGTACATTGCTCTATCCCCAGCACCTAAACAGTGCCTGGTACATAAATACAGACTGAATATATATTTGTGGACCATTTTTTACTTTGAAGAACTTGGATTCTATGTCAGACTCTCATGGGAACCTACTAATTAACATGGGGTGGTAAGGAAGGGCAGCTTTGAGGAGGAAATATTTTAGCTGAGAAAAAAGATTATGAAAAGAACATGAAAGGCTGTTCAGAATAAAAGTTATTCCAATTGTTATTTAAAAAAAGAAAGAAAGAAAGACTGTTCAGGCGGAAGGACCAGCATGGTCCAAGGCCATAAGGTGCAAGAGAGCCTGGCAAATGTGAGGAGTGGGTGTCGGGGGCAGCCAGGTGGGAAGCAGTGTGCACAGGGGGCTGTGGGCTGAGATGCTGTGAGGGTGGCCGGAAGCTGGGTGATGTGGAACCTTAGCTCACTAGAGTTCCCTCAGGCAGAACACCGTGTAAGTGCCATGGAGGGACTCAAAAGGAGGGCACAGGAGCCCTGCCCTTGGAAGTGTTTGATCCTGTCAGGAAGACAAGGCAAGCAGAGGAGAAAAAAGGGGAAAAGTGTATTGCATTTGCTACACCTTATTCTTTGGTGAACACCTTTATTTGTGGTCTTTGCTTGTTTCTTTCTTTGTTATTTGGTACTCTGACATCCTCTTAACATCTTTTTTTTTTTAATACAATTTTTTTTATTACTCAAATGAATTTATCACATCTGTAGTTGTATAATGATCATAACAATCCAATTTCACAGGATTTCCATCCCATAACCCAAGCACATCCCCCCACCTCCCAAACTGTCTCCTCCGGAGACCATAAGTTTTGCATCTGTTCTGCAAAGAAGTTCAGTCTGTCCTTTTTTCAGATTCCACATGTCAGTGATAGCATTTGATGTTGGTGTCTCATTGATTGACTGATTTTACTTAGCATGATAATTTCTAGGTCCATCCATGTTGCTAAAAATGCTGGTATTTCGTTCCTTTTAATGGCTGAGTAATATTCCATTGTGTATATGGACCACATCTTCTTGATTCACTCCTCTGTTGATGGACATTTAGGTTGTTTCCATGTCTTGGCCATTGTAAATAGTGCTACAATGAACATCAGAGTACATGTGTCTTTTTGAGTCATGGTTTTCTCTGGATAGATAGATGCCCAGGAGTGGGATTGTTGGATCAAATGGTAGTTCTATATTTAGTTTTCTGAGGAATCTCCATACTGTTTTCCACAGAGATTGAACCAATTTACAATCTCACCAACAGTGTACTAGTGTTCCTTTTTCTCCACACCCTTTCCAGCACTTAACTGTTTGTAGACTTTTTGATGATGGCCATTCTGACTGGTGTAAGGTGGTGTCTCACAGTGGTTTTGATTTGCATTTCTCTAATAATGAGTGACATTGAACATCTTTTCATGTGTTTTTGGTCCATATGTATGTCTTCTTTGGAGAACTGTCTGTTTAGATCTTCTGCCCATTTTTTAATAGGGTTGTTTGTTTTTTGGTATTGAGCTGCAGAAGGTGTTTGTAAATTTTGGAGATTAATCCATTGTTAGTTGATTCACTTGCAAAGATTTTCTCCCTTTCTGTGGGTTGTCTTTTTGTGTTGGTTAGGGTTTCCTTTGCTGTGCAGAAACTTTAAAGTTTGATTAGGTCCCATTTGTTTATTTTTGTTTTTATCGTCAATACTCTAAGAGGTGGATCTGAGAAGATGTTGCTGTTGTTTATGTCAGAGAGTGTTTGGCCTATGTTTTCCTCTAAGAGATTTATAGTATCTGGTCTTATGTCTAGGTCTTTAATCCATTTTGAGTTTATTTTTGTATATGGTATTAGGGAGTGTCTAATTTCATTCTTTTCCATGTGGCTGTCCAGTTTTCCCAGCACCACTTATTGAACAAGCTGTCCTTTCTCCATTGTATACTCTTGCCTCCTTTGTCATAGATTAGTTAACTGTAGGTGCATGGGTTTAATTCTGGGCTTTCTATCCTGTTCCACTGATCTATATTTCTGTCTTTGTGCCAGTACCATACAGCTTTGATGACTGTTGCTTTGTAGTATAGTCTGAAGTCCAGGAGCCTGATTCCTCCAGCTCCATTTTTCTTTTTCAGGATGTCTTTGGCTGTTATGGGTCTTTTGTGCTTCCAAACAAACTTTAAAGTATTTTGTTCGAGTTCTGTGAAAAATGTCCTTGGTAATTTGATAGGAATTGCATTGAATCTGTATATTGCCTTAGGTAGTATACTCATTTTGATAGTATTAACTCTTCCAATGCACGAGCATGGTATATCTTTCCATCTATTTGTGTCGTCTTTGATTTCTTTCATCAGTGTCTTATGGTTTTCAGAGTACAGTTCTTTTGTCTCTTTAGGTAGGTTTACTCCTAGGTATTTTATTCTTTTGGATGCAATGGTAAACGGGATTGCTTCCCTAATTTCTTTTTCTGCTCTTTCATTGTTAGTATATAGAAATGCTGTCAATTTCTGTGCATTAATTTAGTATCCTGCAACTTTGCCAAGTTCGTGGATGAGCTCTAGCAGTTTTCTGGTAATCTTTAGGATTCTCTAGGTATAGCATCATGTCATCTGCAAATAGCAATAGTTTTACTTCTTCCTTTCCAATTTGGGTTCCTTTTATTTCTTTTACTTCTCTGATTTCCGTGGCTAGGACTTCCAAAACTATGTTGAAGAGTAGTGGTGAGAGTGGACATCCTTGTCTTGTTCCTGACCTCAGTGGGATTTCTTTCAGCTTTTCACCATTGAGAATGATGTTCGCTGTGGGTTTGTCATATATGGCCTTTATTAAATGTTGAGGTAGGTTCCTGCTATGCCCACTTTCTGAAGGGTTTTTATCAGAAATGGGTGTTGGATTTTGTCAAAGGCTTTTTCTTGTGTCTATTGAGAGGATCATATGGTTTTTATTCTTCAGTTTGTTAATGTGGTGTATCACACCGATGGATTTGCGGATATTGAAGAACCCTTGGATCCCTGGGATAAATCCCACTTGATCATGATGTACAATTCTTTTAATGTATTGTTGGATGCGGTCTGCTAGTATTTTGTTGAGGATTTTTGCATCGATGTTCATCAGTGAAATTGGCCTGTAGTTTTCTTTTTTTGTGGTATTTTGTCTGGTTTTTGTATCAGAGTGATGGTGGCGTCATAGAATGAGTTTGGGAGTATCCCTTCCTCTGCAATTATTTGAAATAGTTTCAGAAGGAGAGGTGTTAGCTCTTCTCTAAATGTTTGATAGAATTCGCCTGTGAAGCCATCTGTTCCTGGACTTTTGTTTGTTGGGAGTTTTTTAATCACAGTTTCAATTTCAGTTCTTGTGATGGGTCCCTTCATATTTTCTATTTCATCTTGGTTTAGTCTTGGAAGATTGTACTTTTCTAAGAATTTGTCCATTTCTTCTAGGTTCTCCATTTTATTGGCATATAGTTGCATATAGTAGTCTCTTATGATCCTTTGTATTTCTGTGATGTCTGTTGTTACTTCTCATTTTTCATTTCTAATTTTATTGATTTGAGTCCTCTCTCTTTTTTGCTTGATAAGTCTGGCTAAGGGTTTATCAATGTTGTTGATCTTTTGAAAGAACCAGGTTTTCGTTTCATTGATCTTTTCTATAGTTTTCTTTGTTTCTATTTCATTGATTTGTGCTCTGATCTTTATGATTTCTTTCCTTCTACTCACTTTGGGTCCTGTCTGTTCTCTCTCGAGCTGCTTTAGATGTAAAGTTAGCTTGTTTATTTGATCTTTTTCTTGTTTCTTGAGGTGGGCTTGTATTGCTGTAAACTTTCCTCTTAGAATGGCTTTTGCTCCATCCCATAGGTCTTGGAGTGTCGTATCTTCATTGTCATTTGCTTCTAGGTATTTTTTAATTTCCTCTTTGATTTCTTCAGTGATCCATTGGTTATTTAGTATCATGTTGTTTAGTCTCCACGTGTTTGTGTTTTTTTGCAGATTTTTTTTTTGTTGTTGATATCCAATTGTATAGCGTGGTCGGAAAAGATGCCTGATATGCTTTCAATTTTCTTAAAGTTACCGAGGTTGGATTTGTAGCCCAGGATATGATCAATCTTAGAGAATGTTCCATGTGCACTTGAGAAGAATATGTATTCTCTTGCTTTTGGATGGAATGTCCTATACATATCTATTAGGTCCATCTGGTTTAATGCATCCTTCAGGGCCTGTATTTCCTTATTGATTTTGTCTGGTTGATCTGTCCATTGCTGTAAGTGGGGTGTTAAAGTCCCCCAGTATTATTGTGTTATTGTTGATTTGTCCTTTTAAGGTTGCTAGCAGTTGCCTTATATATTGTAGTGAACCTGTGTTGGGTGCATAGATATTTAAAATTGTTATATCTTCTTCTTGGATTGATTCTTTGATCATGATGTGATGACCCTCTTTGTCCCTTAAAATATTCTTCATTTTAAAGTCTATTTTGTCTGATATGAGTATTGCCAGCCTTCTTTTGATCCCCGTTTGCATGAAATATTTTCTTCCATCCTATCACTTTCAATTTGTATGTGTCCCCAGAAGTGAAGTGGGTCTCTTGAAGACAGCATATATATGGGTCTTGTTTTTGTATCCATTCAGCCAGTCTATGTCTTTTGGTTGGGGCATTTAGTCCATTAACATTTAAGGTAATTATTGATACGTATGTTCTTATTGCTATTTTATTAATTGCTTCGGATTTGGTTTTGTTGCTCTTTTTTCTTCCCTTCTTTGCTTGTTCTCTCCTCTTCTGGTTTGGTGACTATCTTTAGTGTTGTATTTGAGTTGATTTTTTTGTTTGTTTGTTTATCAATTGTAGATTTTTGGTTTACAGTTATTCTGAAGTTTTGATACAAGTGTCTATATGTATATCAGATTGTTTTAAGTTGTTGTTCTCTTAATTGCAAGTTCATCTCCAGTGTCCTGCATTTGTACCCACCTCTTCTCATGATTTCTGATTTTGGTGGTATAATTGTGCATGGATATATATTGTATCTTTACTGTATATATACCTTTACTGGTGAGCCTTGTCATTTGTGGCATTTTTGTTTCCTGTTGCTGTGTTGTCTTTTCTGCCTAGAGAGGTTCCTTTAGTATTTGTTGTAAGGCTGGTTTAGCATTGCCTCAAAAATTCTCTCAGCTTTTGCTTATCTGTGAAGGTTTTGATTTCTCCTTCAAATCTGAATGAGAGCCTTGCTGGGTAGAGTAATCTTGGAGGTTTTTTCCTTTCATCACGTTAAGTATATCATGCCACTCTCTTCTGGCCTGCAGAGTTTCTGCTGAAAAATCTGCTGATAACCTTATTGGGGTTCCCTTGTATGTTATTTATTTCTTTTCCCTAGCTGTTTTCAAGATTTTTTTCTTTGTCTTTAATTTTGGTCAGTTTGATTAATATGTGTCTTTGTGTATTTCTCCTTGGGTTTATTTTATATGGTACTTATTGTGCTTCCTGGATTTGAGTGAGTGGTTCCTTTCCCATGTTAGGGAAGTTTTTGGCTATTATCTCTTGGAGTATTTTTTCTGTCCCCTTCTCTCTCTCTTTTCCTTCTGGAACCCCTATAATATGGATGTTGTTGTGTTTCACGTCGTCCCAGAGTTCTTTGAGACTCTCTTCATTTGTTTTCAGTCTTTTTCCTCTTTTCTGTTCTGCATCTGTAATTTCTACTAATCTGTCCTCCACCTCGCTTATTTGTTCTTCTGCCTCCTGTCTTCTGCTGTTAGCTGCTTCTAGTGAATTTTTTATTTCAGTTATTGTATTTTCAATCTCTTCTTGTTTAAGTTTTATATCTTGTATCTCTTTGCTCAGTGTTTCCTGTAAGCTATCCATCTTTGCCTCAAGTTTATTTCCAATGTCTTGCATCACCTTCAGCATCAACAGTCTAAAGTCTTTTTCCTGGAGGCTGAGAATTTCCTCATCACTTAGCTGATTTTCTGGGGTTTTTCATTTCTCCCTCATCTGAGTTATAGTTCTCTGTCTTCATTTTTATAGGTTTTTGGTGTGGTGTGGTGACCTTTTTACAGATAATAGAGTTGTAGCCTCTCTTACTTCTGGTGTCTGCCCCCCTGGCTGAAGTCGGTATGGGGGGCTTGCTGTAGGCTTCCTGGTGATGCCTGCCCACCGGTAGGTGGAGCTGATTCTAATCCCTCTGGTGGGTGGAGCTTAGTCTCTGGATGGGATTAGAAGTGGCTATGTGCCTGAAGGGGTCTTTAGGTAGCCTGTTTACTAAGGGGTGGGGCTGTGATCCCATCTGGATTGTTGTTTGCTCTGGGGCTTCTCAGCACTGACTGATGGGTGGGGCCAGGTTTTCCCAAAATGACCACCTCTAGAGAAATGCATGCTGCTGAATATTCCTGAGAGCTTTGCTTTCAATATCCTTCCCTCACAACAAGCCACATTCACCCCTGTTTTCCCAGGATGTCCTCCAAGAACTGCAGTCAGGTTTGACTCAGATTTCCATGGAGACTTTGCTTTGCCCTGGGACCCAGTACACGTGAAAGTCTGTGTGCGCCTTTTAAGAATAGGGTCTCCGTTTCCCTCAGTCCCATGGAGCTCCTGCGCACCAGCCCCACTTGCCTTCAATGCCAGATGCTCCAGGGACTCTTTCTCCAAGTGCCAGATCCCCACACCTGAGAGTTTGATGTGGGGCTCAGAACTCTCACTCCTGTAGGTGAGTCTCTGTGAACCAGTTAGTTTCCAGTCTGTGGGGCTTCCCACCCAGGAGGTATGGGGTTGTTTATATCGTGAAATCGCCCCTCCTACCTCTTGATGTGTTCTCCTCTTTTTCTTCTTGAGTAGGATATCTTTTTTAAGGTTTCTGGTTCATTTGGGTGGAGACTGCTCCAGCCTTTAGTTGTGAATTTTGTTGTTTTTAGGAGAGAAGTTGAGCTCTAGTCCTTCTATTCCACCATCTTAATCCCATCTTCCCCTCTTCGCATCTTTAGAGGACTTTGACTCAAATCAGAGACTGGCTTTTCACCTGTGCCCACCTAGAAGCCCTGGAACATCTGCTTTGTTACCAGGTTAGATGTGGCTCTGTGCCACCAAGCCCTGATATACAGTAAATTTAACTGGGTTTCCATATCTCATGAGACCCTAAAGCTAATATTTCACTTTTGCAGTATTTTTTTCACAAGGTCTGATTTTTTAAAAAATTTTTTATATTTTTAGGGCTGCACTTGGGAGGTTCCCAGGCTAGGGGTGGAATCGGAGCTGTAGCTGTCAGCCTACACCACAGCCACAGCAACGTGGGTTCCAAGCCACATTTGTGCCTACAACACAGCTCATGGCAATGCTGGATCCTGACCCACTGAGTGAAGCCAGGGATCGAACCTGTGTCCTCATGGATACTAGTTGGGTGCATTAACTACTGAGACACGACAGGAACTCTTGAATTTGTTTTGCGTTTGTTCTCCCTTCTGGCCTTATTGTTAAAGCTCTGATGTGCAGCTGAACATTATACTGGACACTTCTGTAGTGGTGTCTTGGTTATGAAGCTACATCTAGGAAATCTTACAACAGCCTAGATATCAGCCAGAGACATTCAGGAAGTAGAAATGGAGTTGTGAAAGTTTTTTATTTCTTTTTTAAAAACAGCATTATTGAAATATAATTTACATACCATATAATTCACCATTTAAAGTCTATAGTGCAATGGATTTTAGTATATTTAGAGTTGTGTAACCATGACCACAATTAATTTTAGAACATTTCACAATCCCCAAAAGAAACCCTGTTTCACTAGCAATCACTCTCATGTCCCCTCCCACAGACTCCTAACCCTAGGCAACCATTAATCTACTTTCCGTTTCTATAAATTTGCCTATTCCGAACATGTCACGTAAATGGAATCATGCAGTATATACTCTCTTGCAATAGACTTCTTCCACTTACCATCATGTTTTCAAGGTGCATCTACATTGTAGCACATATTAATATGTCATTCCTTTGGTTGCTAAACAATATTCTGTTGTACAAATTCTACATTTTTGTTTATTGATTGATGAGTATTTGATTATTTCTACTTCTTGGCGATATGGAATAATGTGATGAATGTTCGGAGGCCAGTTTTTGTGTGGACAATGGTTTTCATTTCTCTTGGGTATGTACCTTCAAGTGGAATTGTTTGGTCCTGTAATAACCCCATGTTTAACATTTGAGGAATTGCTAATCTGTTTTTCAGAAAGGTTGCATCATTCTTACCACCCACCAGCAGTGCATGAGTGTTCCAGTGTCTCCATATCCTTACCAACATTTCTTGTTGTGCCTTTTTTGATGATAGTCATCTTAGTGGGTATGGAGTGGTATCTTATTGTGGCATTATTTTGCTTTTACAATTTTCTTTTACTTTTGTAAAAATGCCCCAGTCTCCAAAATTATGTTTTCTGAATTATTGTGATAACAGCAATGCCAGTATAAAGGAAGTCATATTGAGACATAACTGTATTGTGAAAGTATGGAAATAATAAAGTAGCAATGAACCCTCTATAGAGAAGCAGAGTTTTTTAGAGTAACTGTTGGTTTTAGTTTCAGATGTTCATTAAAGATTCTAATATTGTGATTGATGCTGTAGTCCTGAATGTTACATTAGATAATTTATAATAAATGACTTCATTTATCTACTAAGATCTAAGGACTTCAGAAACATTCTCAAAATCTCGTCTGTCAAGTTCACAATGGTCTAGGTTAATGTTATCTCTCCTATTTTGGAAAGGACTATCAGAAGGGAATTGAGTTGTTGGGCATTACCTGGCAGATGAGTGGTGAGGACTTATCTCTTGATCCTTAATGTTAATTTAGGAAGTAATCAATTCTCAGAATCAGGAGGGACTTTGGATGTCATGTATCTGTCATTCAGGATAAGAATTCCCACAGTAACATACATGATTGAATACTTGCAAGGACATGGAAGTTCTTCACGTGTAAAGCTGCCCATTCTGTTATCGGCAGTTCTGACACATTTTTATTTTTTATACTGAGACACCTTCTGCATCCATGTCTTTTCTACCCACAGCTACTTGTTCTGCCCTCTAGAACCATGAAGAATTAAAGGACATTAAAGGTGTTCAATGAATATTTGTTGCATGATTGAAGTTATTATCTGAATTATTTATAGTAGGTATTCTTATATTGCTTTTATAATTTAAAATAAAAAGGAAAAGCAAAAAATAAAAACTAACCTTTGCATTTAATTACACACACACACACACACTACTCTACCATTCTGCACTTTTGTTCCTCTTTCTTTTTCTTCTGTCTATATATTTGTTGGTTTTAATATGATTACAGAAATTATATGTTATATTATAGAAAATTCATAAAAATTTAAAAAGAAAAATTGTATTTTTAAGCAAATTTATTTCGTACTCTTACTTTATCAATGTCATTTGCTCACCGAGTGTGAGATTTTTAGTGGCTATATAGTATTCCATGCTACAGATACACTCTATTTAGCCATTTAGGTGCTTTCAATTTTTTATTTTTTGGCTGCATTCACAGCATGCAAAAGTTACTGGGCAAGGGATCAAACCTGTGCCATAGCGGTGACTCGAGCCACAGCAGTGACAGCACCAGATCTTAACCTGCTAAGCCATCAGGGAACTCCTGGGCACTTTCAAATTTTAAAGAGAAGTAACATCTCTCTCTGAGTATTTTATCCAAATGAACCACACCTGTTACCTTAAAACCACTTCATTTGCCCTTTTGCCTCTGGCTTGTTTTGCTGTTGGATACACCCTGGTTTGCCAATCTTTCTCTTCAGATGAGATGCGGTTCCCAGAACAGAGCACTTGATCCAAACAGAGGATGATGAGTGTGGAGTTTCGGTGAACCATTACATTTTTTGAACACTACACTTTTATTTATGCAAACCAAAATGTCAGTTGTTCTTCTTACTGTGGCCTTTTATTGGGCTTCTAGGAGCACAGATCTGCCCAGCCTTACACAGTTCAACTCTGTTCCTTATTTCCAATGTCTCTGGCTATTTCTTTGTGGCCTCTTCATTTGAATTCTCACATATCTCCATTTCTACTCCACTGTGGATGTTTTGTCCCCATGCGGTGGCCAGCCCCCTCACTTGGTCTGGCAGATCCTTTTTCACACCAACAATTTGCATTGCTTTAAAAATACTCTCGATATAAGTCTAAGTGATTAAAGGCAAACAGCTTTTCTTACTTGAAAAGCCTTTGCTTCCCAGTGGATGAAAGTAAGGAAGCTCAATGATATATGAGGTTCTAGAACTCATCTGTCTTCTTTCCATTTTGCAGCTCAGGAGCTAACCTCAGAGATTAAATAATGGACTTCATTGACTTCAGTGCACCTGCTACTGCACGTGTATATTCATCCTCTCTCATATGGTCAGACATGACTCGCTAAGCAGCTTCCAGAGTAAAAATGGTGACATGAATAATTCTGCCCAGAAATAAGGTCAACCTTGTTCTCCTGAGAGCTGCACTGGGAGCAAGGAGCAAAGAGCTGCATAAACCTTGTACCTTGAAGAACTGTGAAGCTCTGTCCTCCTTTCCCCCAGTGCTTACACACCCAAGGAATGAAACATAGGACTAGAATTTTTTTTTAAATCTAGGTTTTTGTGGGAAAGCGGGAGCATGCTTTGAGTAAAAGATGGCTTCCAGGTAAAACTATCCTTGCAAAAACTCAAGAATTACATAAATGAATAAAATCAGGATATATACAAACAAAAGTGTTAACAGTGATTTTTTTTAAATTAATGATTGGATGGGTTATTTTTTGCTCTTTTCACCTAGAGTTTAAAATTTTTTCGGTGGTAAGCATCTATTATAATTGCAATATAAAAATTTAATTCATTTTTTTAATATTTCTTATACTTTTTTTCAATTGAAAAACAGAGGGTTTTTTTTTCCCTACCTTGTGATAAATTATTGGGATGAGAAGTAAATTTGGGTGGGAAACTGGACAAATTAACTTCAAAGTTTGCTCCAGCCCCTAAGACTTTCTGAAGTTATCATCAAATTCAGTCAGCAAAATAGATGGCAAACCATGACCCAGAACAAGTCATAATTTTTAGGGCTTGAAATTATGAATACTGGAAACCTTTCTACCTAGCAAAAGTGAAAAAGCAACATTACTTATAAGCCTACAGACAAGGCTGAGAGTCAGCTGGTTGCACGTGTATGGAGATGCTGGTTGTTGACATTGTGAAATACTTCTGTTCCTGTTGCTTTGAGACCCTCAGTGCCTCCCCCCTGCCTCACCCACCCCTGCCTGTCCCCTGAGGGTTTCTCCCAACTTCATGCTCCATCACAAAAGGGGTAATGCCTGGAATGGCAACAGACTTCCAGGACTGTGATTTTTTTTTTTCTTTTTTCTTTTTCTTTTTCTTTTTATTTTATTTTCCCACTGTACAGCAAGGGGGTCAGGTTATCCTTACATGTATACATTACAATTACAGTTTTTCCCCCACCATTTCTTCTGTTGCAACATGAGTATCTAGACATAGTTCTCAATGCTATTCAGTGGGATCTCCTTGTAAATCTATTCTAAGTTGTGTCTGATAACCCCAAGCTCCCGATCCCTCCCACTCCCTCCCCCTCCCATCAGGCAACCACAAGTCTCTTCTCCAAGTCCATGATTTTCTCTTCTGAGGAGATGTTCATTTGTGCTGGATATTAGATTCCAGTTATAAGTGATATCATATGGTATTTGTCTTTGTCTTTCTGGCTCATTTCACTCAGTATGAAATTCTCTAGTTCCATCCATGTTGCTGCAAATGGCATGATGTCATCCTTTTTTATGGCTGAGTAGTATTCCATTGTGTATATATACCACCTCTTCCGAATCCAATCATCTGTCGATGGACATTTGGGTTGTTTCCATGTCCTGGCTATTGTGAATAGTGCTGCAATGAACATGCGGGTGCATGTGTCTCTTTTAAGTAGAGCTTTGTCTGGATAGATGCCCAAGAGTGGGATTGCGGGGTCATCTGGAAGTTCTATGTATAGATTTCTAAGGTATCTCCAAACTGTTCTCCATAGTGTCTGTACCAGTTTACATTCCCACCAGCAGTGCAGGAGGGTTCCCTTTTCTCCACAGCCCCTCCAGCACTTGTTATTTGTGGATTTATTAATGATGGCCATTCTGACTGGTGTGAGGTGGTATCTCATGGTAGTTTTGATTTGCATTTCTCTTATAATCAGCGATGTTGAGCATTTTTTCATGTGTTTGTTGGCCATCTGTGTATCTTCTTTGGAGAAATGTCTATTCATGTCTTTTGCCCATTTTTCCATTGATTGATTGGTTTTTTTGCTGTTGAGTTGTATAAGTTGCTTATATATTCTAGAGATTAAGCCCTTGTCAGTTGCATCATTTGAAACTATTTTCTCCCATTCTGTAAGTTGTCTATTTGTTTTCTTTTTGGTTCAGGACTGTGATTTTTGTTTTCCTGTGCCGTTGCTAAAAATTTTGAAGTCACCCCTAGAATACATGGGTGCCTCATGGAGCCCCAGATATAGCACTAGATCCAGGTTCTTGGAAGCTGTCAGTCCTTTCCTCTATCCTTCTTACTCCTTCTTGGCCTTCAAGTTCATGTGACAGAAATAGGACATTTAACAGTTCTAGGAATTTTCATCTTATGGATCTGGTCACTTGAAGAGGCTGATCTTTCTCCCTCCCTTCTTTCCTTCCAACTCCAAATGTCCAGGGAAAGTGAATGTCCAGTCTTCAGTCATGTGCCCACTCCTGTGCCATACATTTATGGCCCTACATAGGGGGTGGATCAGAATGCCCAACCATGGCTTTTCCCATTAAAACCACATGGATGGAGGGGTAGATACTTCCAGGTAAAATGTAGAAGTTTTCCAGGAATTGAAAAGTAGGGCATAAAACACAAGGTCCTTGGCACATAGCTGCTTCTCAACCTTCCCTTAATTTGGTACTCTTTATCCAACAATCTCATGTCTCCATAAAAAATTCTCTAATTAGTCATATACCATAGCTTATAATCTTCATACATAAAACTCAAAAGGTTTTAATTCTTATTTTATACACATTTTAAACAGACTTGCTTACCAGTTTCTATGTCTAAGGCAAATTAGAAGTGGAAACTGAGAAGGGGCAATGAGAAAATAGGCAAGCTTGCTAGGATAAAATATGAATGTGTGTGCGTGTGTGAGTGTGTGTGTATGTGTGGGTACATACATGTATATTCAGGCATAATGACTGAGGAATGCAAAAGATGAAATTATATTGGGGCCATTTCTTTCCATAAAATTCTTACATATTTAAATAACTCAGAAAGTCATCACTACCAAAAAGTTAGCATATAATTATTGATTTTCATTTTAGTAACTAGAATCCTTGATTTTATTTTTATTTATTTATTTATTTATTAATACTCAATGAATTTATTACATTTGTAGTTGTACAATGATCATCACAATCCAGTTTTATAGGATTTCCATCCCACACCCCCAGCGCATCTCCCACCCCCCAATCTGTCTCCTTTGGCAACCATAAGTTTTGCAAAGTCTGTGAGTCAGCATCTGTTCTGCAAAGAAGTTCTTTGTGTCCTTTTTTCAGATTCCACATGTAAGTGATAGCATTTGATGTTGGTGTCTCATTGTCTAACTGACTTCACTTAGCATGATTAATTTCTAGGTCCATCCATGTTGCTAAAAATGCTGGTATTTCGTTCCTTTTAATGGCTGAGTAATATTCCATTGTGTTAATGTACCACATCTTCTTGATCAACTCTTCTGTCAGTGGACATTTAGGTTGTTTCTATGTCTTGGCTATTGAGAATAGTGCTGCAGTGAACATCGGAGTACATGTGTTTTTGTGAGTCATGGTTTTCTCTGGGTAGATGCCCAGGAGTGGGATTGTTGGATCAAATGGTAGTTCTATGTTTAGTTTTCTGAGGAATCTCCATACAGTTTTCCACAGAGGTTGCACCACTTTACAATCCCACCAACAGTGTACTAGTGTTCCTTTTTCTCCATACCCTTTCCAGCACTTAACTGTTTGTAGACTTTTTGATGATGGCCATTCTGACTGGTGTAAGGTGGTGTCTCATAGTGGTTTTGATTTATATTTCTCTAAGCATGAGTGATGTTGAACATCTTTTCATGTGTTTTTTTGTCCATCCATATGTCTTCTTTGGAGAACTGTCTGTTTAGATCTTCTGCCCATTTTTTTATGGGTTTTTTTTTTGTTTGTTTGTTTGTTTTTGGTATTGAGCTGCAGAAGGTGTTTATAAATTTTGGAGATTAATCTCTTGTCAGTCCTTTCATAACTTTAAAATCCTTGATTTTAAAAGGTGAAATTATGTTTAATATATCCTATTTAAGAAGGCAGAGAGGAAGGTTCCATTGTGGCTCAGCAGTAATGAGCCCGACTAGTATTGTTGAGGATGTGGGTTCAATCCCTGGCCTCTGTTAGTGAGTTAAGGATCTGGCATTGCCCTGAGCTGTGGTGTATGTTGCAGATGCAGCTCAGATCTAGTGTGGCTGTGGCCGTGGCTTAGGCCAGCAACTACAGCTCCAATTTGACCCCTAGCCTGCAACTTCCACATGCTGCGGGTGTGGACCTAAATAGCCAAAAAAAGGAAAAGAAAAAGGCAGAGAAAATTGTAATGCATTGATGAAAGAAAATAATAAGTATATGAGTGGGGGGGTCCTTGATATCTAAAGACATGGGCTTTAGGTAGCTAGAAAATTATTATTCAGCAGTGACAGATGAGTACAGAAAGCTGTATATTTGATATCATCAATTAAGTAGCCCAAAATCTAACTGTATTTTTCTCTTGAGTATGGGTGGGTTATCTTGGACATGTCTTTACCAATTCCTCTTCCATAAATGGGATAATTACAATTCGATCATCAGAGTAGAAGAGCTTATTATATGTGAAAATCCTTTGAGATTTTTGAAGTCAAATGATATTAAATATTAGTTAAATAAAAATCTATTTGGGGAGTTCCCATTGTGGCTCAGCAGGTTCAGAACCGGACATAGTCTCCATGAACATACGGGTTTGATCCCTGGCCTCATTTAGTGTGTTAAGGATCTAGTGTTGCCATGAGCTCTGGCGTAGGTCACAGACATGGCTTGGATCTCATGTTGTTGTGGCTGTGGCATAGGCTGGCAGCTGCAGCTCCAGTTCGATCTCTGGCCAAGGAAATTCCATATGCCATGGGCGCGGCCATAAAAAAAGAAAAAAAAATCTATTTTGGTTTTCACAAGAGCTGTTGTATTGGTGACAGATTTTTTTAAATTAATTAATTAATTAAATTTTTTTTTTGTCTTTTTGTCTTTTCTAGGGCCACACCCATGGCGTATGGAGGTTCCCAGGCTAGGGGTCTAATTGGAGCTGTAGCCGCCAGCCTACGCCAGAGCCACAGCAATGTGGGATCTGAGCCGTGTCTGCGACCTACACCATAGCTCACAGCAATGCCAGATCCTTAACCCACTGAGCAAGGCCAGGGATTGAACCCACAAGCTCATGGTTCCTAGTCGGATTCATTAACCACTGTGCCACAACAGGAACTCCCAGATTTATTTCTTTTTTTTTTTTTTTTTTTTTTTTTTTTTTGTCTTTTTGCTATTTCTTGGGCCGCTCCCGCGGCATATGGAGGTTCCCAGGCTAGGGGTCCAATCGGAGCTGTAGCCACCGGCCTACGCCAGAGCCACAGCAACGCAGGATCCGAGCCGCGTCTGCAACCTACACCACAGCTCACGGCAACGCCGGATCGTTAACCCACTGAGCAAGGGCAGGGACCGAACCCGCAACCTCATGGTTCCTAGTCGGATTCGTTAACCACTGCGCCACGACGGGAACTCCCAGATTTATTTCTGATGAAGAAAACATCAAGGCGAATGGATCATTCTGCTTTGGGTCTTTATGAGTACATTTGAAAGCATCATTTACTTAGATCAGAACTTTATTGGGCACTTGTCATATGATTTCTATTCATTACTTCATTTTTTAGTAGTTTGCAACTCTAGATTGCATATCTTTTATGAAGTTGGATTGATAGTTTTATTTCATAAGCTGTAGTTATTCAAATAATGTTTTCTCCTACTTCTGGTTATAAAATACTAATGCCTCACAAAATTCAAATTACAGAGAAAATGGTCACTTATAATCCCATTCCCTAAGCAACTACCATATCAATATATATTTTTATGAAGTTCTGTTTGATGTTGTAATTCCTCTTTTTTTTCATATTGCTATTTGTTATTCTCACCATTCATAATTGGTATCTCTAAATGTAAATAAAATTCTATTGTGTGAATGTACTAAAATAATGGAATAACCATTTCAATATTTTTGGGTATTTAGTTTGTTATCTCTCCCTCTTCTCTGTAATAAAAAGTGCATCCCTCCCCCCTTTTCCAGATTGTGTAGTTCTGGATATTCATGAAATTCTAAGTGTCTGCAGTGTCCATAGCCTGCCTCTGAGGAAAGTAGTCACTGACAATTCCTTCTTCATGGTTGTCACATTCTAACCCAGGTGACTTTGCCGTTCTTACAGGCACTAATGGGCTGGGAGTCTGTGTCTATTGGGACCAAAGGCAGACTTATCATGTCAGAAAGACTAGCTTTGCAAGACTCTGCCAGATAGTGAGGCACCATATTGGATGGGGTCAAACTGACCCTGTTGTTTCCTCTTCCTTGGCAAGTCTAAGTGAGAGATACACAGAGAAGCCAGGATGACCTGGCTACACTCTGGGAGAGGGGGGAAAAAAGGTTTCCAGGACACAAAAGTCATTAGTTTACCAAAGCTACCACTATGTTCTGAATAATGATGGACTGTGTTTCTTGTTTGGCATGAGGCATGGTGTACTTGCCACTGTCAGCAGGCTGGGATCCAGAACACAGTCCAGCGTCTGAGGTGTCATCCAGGCCCACTTCACTTCCTCATGGAAGTGAACTCCCACTCCCAAATATTATTTTTTCTTCTTTTGGATGACTTTCTTGGGAAGAATTACCCCAAGTGGAATTGAGGAATATAAATACTTCTATGGCTCTAGATATATAATGTCACTTTACTCAGTACCAGTATTTCTGAGGAATTGTCCCTGGATCTTCTCTTTTTGTTCTCTATTTTCTCTCTGAATCATCCATCCTCTCATCAATCCCCATGGCTATGAAGACTGTCAAGTTTCAGACACCCTTCAGTTGTAAGGCTCACCATTATTTTATAAATGGTAGAAGTCAATATGTCCTTAATTAGGTTGGCATGTTGCTTTCTTATCACTTAAAATTTTTATTTTATAGTTTTTGAAAGAGCTTTTTAAGATGTGTGTGTATCTCTAAAGAAAGTACAGATGCAATATATTTTTTTAATATATTACTTAAGATTTTTCAGAATCCAACTCTTCAGAGCTAATTTTTGACTCAAATTCATCTTTATTTTTGTTTTCCATCACATCTCCCTTGTTCCATCAAGAGTATTGTTAAATCAGCATTTCCTTAAAGAATTCTTGACTAACGTCTCTAAGATTTTGTTTGAAGTCGTTGACAGCCATTTTGAAAGTTCTGATGTTGGCCCTTTCTTAACCTTACCAAAATCTGTTAACAGGAGGTCTTCAGAAAATAATTAGGACTCATATACCACCCTCAAATATTCCTTTTGTTTTGATGACTGAAATGTTCAGGGGCCACATTTGTCCAGTCTGGCCACCTGGACATGCGTAGGCAATGCATGTGTTGCCTGATGACAACAAGGATACGATACGATCGTTATAAAACACATCTCAATTTCAGAGATGTTAAAATTATACACACACACACACACACACAAGCTTGTGATTCCCAAATCTATAATTGCAGCCCAGCTCTATATAAAACCATGACAGATCTCTCTTTGGATGATTCCCATAAACCTCAAATGTAAATGCATCTGTATTTGTATTAGTTTCTCATGGCTGCTGTAAAAAATTTCCATAAGTTTAGTGTTTTAAAACAACTGAATTATATTATTTTACAGTTCTAGGGGTCAGGAGTCCTACAGAGATCTCATTGGGCTCAAATCAAGGTTTCAGCAGGGCTGTGTTCATTCCGGGAACTCTAGGGGAGAATGCATTTCTTGCCTTCTGCAGCTTGTGAAGACCAGCCACATTTCGTGGCTTGTGGCCTCTTCTGTCTTTAAAGCCAACAATGGCCCATCTTTCTCACATCTTGTCACTGTGACTCTCACTTTCCTGCCTCCATCTTCCACTTAAAAGGACATTTGTGATTACATTGGACCCATTCAGATAGTCCAGGATAATCTCATCTCAAAATCCTTAATCTGATCCCATTCACAAAGTCCTTTCTGTGTGGAAGGTTACATTTTTACAGGGAATTAGGATGTAAACATTTTGGAGGTGGGAGCCATTATTCTACCTACAGCAATGTCCAAAACCAAATTCATGATGTTTCTCCTTGATCACATTTGCTCCTCCTCCCATCTTTTCCATCTCAATGATTTAAAGCACAACCTATCAGTTGCCCATCTCAGAAACCTAGACATCATCCTAACATCCTCCCTCTTACTCATGTCCACATCCAGTCCAAAAGTTCCTCCTTCCTTCCTCTGAGAGAGCATATCAGTCTGCTTGGTTCATCATCCGCTGTCACTATCCTGGGCCATAGTCTCTTACTGTTTCACTGCTTGCGTCTCCCAACCAGTCTCTCCCAACCAGAAACGATATATCCCCAAACCTTCTGGAGTGAAATTTTTGAGCAGAAGCTTTACATTCTCTCCAGCATCACATGCAGCTGGGGAGAAGATGCACACACAGTAAAATGCCAAAGTTGGACTTATGGTAGCGCTTTGCAGATTTTAGAGCACTCACGCAGTCGTGCCACAGTTAATCAGCTCCACATGAGTCGGGTACTGTTCTCCTTGCTACGAAGTAAAATGACTTAGACTCAGGTTTTGAAACAAAGCTTCCTGCCTTTCTCCACTGGGTTCACTGTCATTTCAAATTCCACACGTTCAAAGACAATTCCTCCTCCGATGCCCCTGGTTCTGTCATGGAGCCCCTCCCCTCTCACTCACCCACCTTCGCATTTACCCTTAACTTCCTCCCCTCCGAGCTCACATCTAGCTAGACGCTGAGACTGGTTGAAATTTCTTTTGAAATATCTCTGGCCTCTGTTCCCACAGTCCCCAGTGTAGCCAGAATGTCCTGGTTTACCTTCCTGCTGAGCTAATTCAGCTGCCTTGTTCCTAGTCTAACTTCATCCTATATATCACCGCCAGAAATAGAGTCTGAAAACATCCTTTTAAAATATCACTCCCGAGGTCAAAATCCTGCAGTGGCTCCTTATTTTCTGTCATATTAACCACAAGCCTCTCTCTCAGTGTCACTTTAAAGATCTGCCTTAAGTGGACCCCTCCCTGTCAAGGTTCTGTAATTCCCACAGCTGTCTGGCCTTGTGTTGTAGACAGGTGTCCACCTCGGTTATTCTCTTCATGTGTCTGCCCCCGTCAACACCTTGCGGGAAAGCCTTCCCTGCTCCCTTGTTCCTTTCCAAATCTTGTTCTCCTTTAACACCTGACTTAACTCACCCCATACTTGATACCTTCACTCATAACCAGTCCTCAGGGATCCTCTAATGTACAGAGCACATGAAGACTTGGCAACCAGATGCCTCATGTGTGTGTGTTCTCTCTCTCACACATCACTCTCGTCTCTTTCAACCATTCTACAGCCAACTTGAGAGGAAGGCCTAAGTTTTCTGTTTTCTTCTTGCCACACATAAGTACTACATTTATTTTGACTGATTCCTTTAGTTATCCCCCAATTGGAGACACATCTCCAGTGTGGGAATCATTTCTTAATTCAATTACTTTCAGTTATTTCAAACTATTAAGCTATTGAAGTGTGCTGGACAATTCAAGGATTTACAGTGATGGATAGATAACTGATGATGGTGGAAAATCCCAGTTGAACCATCCCAAGCTTCTAAAGAGGGACAGAGCATAAATAACTGTATAAACTACATATGACACCATGATAGTTCATAGACTATTCAGTGAGGGTTTCTTTGTGTGTCAGGTGTGGTGTGACACTATAAAATTGGAAAAGGTGGAAGAAATTGAAAGAAGGCCTGACCCACCCCATCGGTCTCAGGGAATTTAGCTAGTTTAGGAAAGGTGGCTTTCAGCACATAGGCTAATGATCATACCGAGGTAACAGGCATAAGACAAAGACATCTGAGAACAGTGTAAAAGTATAATCTTTGGATCAAGAGAATGAGTTGATAGTTTATAAGCCAAGTTGTTGCTCTGAAGATAGTTATCACAACACTGTTGTACAAAACAGAATCACACCACCAAAACCAACATGAAAGTAGGTGGATATGTACCCCCAGTTTCTAAGTATAAGAGCATTCACTCTGACAAGATGTATCCTGTAAAGACTTCTCTCAACAAACATACATTCAGACACATTATCAACTTACTAATTTTGAAACTCAGTTTTACGGTCTGGTCAAATAAGGGTTTTTCAGGTCTTTACAGTGAGAAGAGACAGTGACATTCTCAAGACACTGTTTTCTGTCCCTTCCCTCAAAACACACACACACACGCACACACACACACATACACACAACATAATGTCAAAGTCATTAGCTGTTTGTTCCCTAAATATGGAACAAGGGATTCCCCAGATAATTTTTAAATTCTGGGGCAATTACTACATAGTGTTTCAAGAGCCAGAAGGAAGAATCAATCTGCCAAGCAACTATTAGGGATGGAATTGCTTCTGCTTCAAAGTACATGCTGGATTAACTTCTAAAGTAGTTAATTACTTTTCAGATCATGCTGTGGTGTCACATGGCCTAAAGAGAAAACCACAGCCATCCCAGACCTAAGGAGACAGAAGAAAAGGAAGGTCACGATTTCTTTTATCTTTTATACTGTGTCTAATGGGACTGGCTTAAAAGCAAAAGAATCAAAAAGCATTTTTTTTTTTGTTTTAGCCAAAACAATATTACATACAAGGACTTTTTTTCCTTTTAAGCAAATTAGTTATTTAAGTGAGTCAACTGGTGGTTGTTCAATCATTATAAAGATTTGGGATTAACGGATACACACTACTGTATAAAATAGATCAACAACAAGGACCTACTGAATAGCATAGGGAAGTATACTGAATATCCTGTAATAACCTATAATGTAAAAGAATCTGAAAAAGAATATATATATACACACACACACACACATATATCACTTTGCTATACACCTGAAACTATGCAATATTATAAATCAACTATACTTCAATTTTTAAAACAAAGTTATAGGGAATTCCCATGTGGCTCAGCAGGTTAAGAACCACACATGGTGTCCATGAAGATGCAAGTTCCATCCCTGGTCTCACTCAGCGAGTGAGATCTGTTGTTGCCATGAGCTGCAGTGTAGGTCACAGATGCAGCTCAGATCCTGAGTTGCTGTGGCTGTGGCATAGGCCGGCAGCTGCAACTCTGATTCGACCCCTAGCCTGGAAACTTCCATGTGCCACAGGTGCAACCATAAAAAGAAAAAAGAAAAAGAAAAAAAAAAGTGTAACTGAATTGAAACTGCTTATCAAAGACTCAATAATTAAATATTTTGGTCAAATTACCTTCAGATCTATTACCACTTTACCAATGGACTAAATTTTCCTGGTGGGAAGTGGGGGAATACAGAATCCCCAAATTCATTTCACTTCAGAAATACCTAATGGGAGAGGAAGGAAAAACTGGTGTTAATGAAAAGACCAGGAACAGTGATGGGCCATGGGGCACATATTGCCACTTCCTCCTTTTCAGACCTAGGACAATCACTGCTTATCAATCATGACAATCTGAAATCCTAGAGGGCTTGGATCTGGCTTCAGAAACCTCAGCACTTTGGGAGGTCACTGCTTTCACATGGGACTGGACCTGGAGATGAAATGTATTTGCAACATCTGATTTAGAAGGAATATAAATTCAGAAAAAAGAGTCTGAGAATCACATCATTCTCAGTTTGTCCATTTCTGCGAAACTTAAGTGAAAGGACCCACTTGGTTCTTCAAACCTATTTGATTCACTGACACCAGAAGACTGGTGGTTTCAGTCTTGGGATGCACTATCAAAATATTAAAGGTGCAGAGCCTAAGTCACCTTGTCCTCATTTTTATGGATCAGGAAACTGTACCAGACTTGCACTGTGTCCCTTAGAATCCAGGCTTCCTGCTCCTATGTTCATCCTCCATCTCACGCTGTTCCCCCCAACCCCCCATTGACTACAGGCTGGGCTCCACACATCTTTATCATCTCAATTATATCATCGTGTGTTTCCATATAGACTTGTATGGATTATGAGATAAAATAGTGCTGCATGAAAATGATTCACCAGTGAACTAGCAATTTTATCAATCTGTAAAATTCTAACCAGAATTACTCCAGAGGTGAACTTAATGGTCGCAAAATACATGACCTAATTGCTGTGATTTTTTTGGATAAATTTTACACATGCTTCTAAGAATAAATGCAAATATAATATGGTAGAAAGAAATTGAATCAGATTTCTCAATGACTAATACCAGTGTTTATAGATTCAAAATGTAACAGAGCTGTTTAATTAATCTATGACAGTTTCTTAGGATTTCAACATTTCCTGTGCTTAAATTCCTAACTAAAAAGGAAGACTTATTAGTGTTTTTTTAAGGGTCCAGAGAAGTGTATTTAAGGTTCTTTGCAGGATCCACTAGGAGGCAGAGCACAGATCTCTTCTCCTCACCTTTCCCTTCACTAAGGAAATGGTCCTGGCCTCGCCATTGACCTCTTCCCTTTTTGCCTGGTCATGTAGGTTGACTTTTCCTCTTTTTGTGAACAGCAAAAATAATAATACCACTCCTCTATCACAAACATAAGTGATCTATTACTTCAAACCAAGTGGTTCTTAACCTTGACTGCACAGTAAAATCATCTTCTTTTATTTATTTTAAAAGAAGAATGATTGATTGATTGATTGATCGGCTATGCCTGCAGCATGTGGGAGTTCCCAGGCCAAGGATCGGGGGAACTGAGTCATAGCAGTGATATGAGCCACTGCAGTGACAGTGCTGGATCCTTAATATGTTGCGCCTCAGGAGAACTCCAATTCATTTGCTTTTAACACTCTCAATACAGATCAATTGATTCAGAGCCTCTGGGGCTGGAACCCATGCATTGCTAGTTTCCAAAACCCTGTGTTTCCGGTGTGCAGTCCTGTTTACCAATCACTGCCTTGAACCAAAAGGATGAAATGTTACTCTAGGAGCATCATAGATTAGATGAAGGTGAGGCCCTAGTTGCAGTTCAAAGATCATCAGAACCACCTCCAACATTGTTTTTACTGTTTCTGTTGCACATCACTGTAAATTTAACATCCTTCTCCAGAATGTAACCAAGAAAGGAAATCAGAAACTGTCCCAGGCTGAGGTAACAGATGGATATATCCCAGTGTTCCGGAACTGGCTAGTCTTAGTTTGCAAGATCCAATTGTGCAATTGTCAACATTTCTTCTGGACTTTATGTTTGGTAGTGTTATATTGCCAGCTTGAAATCCATTTTGGTGGGGGTATTTACACCATGGAAATTGACAGATCCTTCTAGTTGGGGTTTGTTTTCCCCTAGGCAGCCAGTGGTTAAATTTAGCAGCATAAAACTGAATGGATTTCTAGATCCTAACCCTGGTCAAACCTGAGAGAGGGAAACTTAAAAGCACCTTTGGTTCATTAGCAAATCTGAGCTTAGGATACTATGGCTTCTCTAACTATTGCAAATAAGGAGGGGGAGTAAAATCATATGCAGGAAAAATCAGAGGTTTGTTGCTGTCATTAAAATCCTGGTAACTTCACAAGTAAATAGAAGAGGATACAAAGAATTTAATATGGGCTGATAACATCCCTTTTCCTTATCACTATTGCCTATGCACCTGTCTATTATTTCTTTGGGTAGAGATCCAGGGGTAAAGGAACAGTAGAAATGTCATTGTGGTCGTTAAGTTGCAGTAAAAACTGTTCTATTATAGGGACTTCAAATCTCAGTGGCTTATACAAGAAAGAGCTTGATCATGGAAATTTCCAGAGGTAGATGGTCCAAGGCTGTTATGGGAGCTCCGACTACCCGCAGCTCTGGTCATCACATCTGCATACCAACCAGTCAGAAGGAGAAGAGTAAGGGGACAGATACCTTTTCCATTAAGAACACAACTAGGAATGGCTTACATCACTTCCACTTATACTCCATTGGCCAGAATTTAGTCTTTTTTTTTTTTTTGAGGGGGGTCTTTTTTTCTTTTTAGGGCTGTACCCACGGCACATAGAGGTTCCTAGACTAGGGGTCCAATCAGTAGCCGCCAGCAGGCCACAGCAATCTGGGATTCGAGCTGTCTGCGACCTACACCACAGCTCACGGCAATGCCGGATTCTTAACCCACTGATTGAGGCCAGGGAGTGAACCCGCGTCCTCATGGGTGCTAGTCAGGTTCCCTAACCGCTGAGCCATGACAGGAACTCCAGAACTTAGTCTTATTGATGAACCTAAGTGTTTCACAGGCTGGGAAATATAGTCTTAACTATGCTATATGTGCCCAGCACAAAATATACTGCTGAAAGAAGAAGGCAAGAGTGAATAATGATAAATAAGTAGAAGACTTTGCCACCCCATACCACTCATTTAAATTCTACTTTGTGTGTTGTTTTGACTGGAGGTGGAGGCTTAACGGTAGTCACTTTTTATTGACTACCATTTCTTCTCAGAGTTTTCAAGTTTTGACTCTCCCAGTAGCTTCCTATCTTAGTAGAAAATATTGTCTCTGGAAATTCACTGGAAATAACTTTTAGAGTTTAATTCAGTGTACATATGTGAAAATATTGTGTGTTATGATTTGGTCATTGACTTTCCAAAGTAGTATTTGGCTTGCTATATTTTTGCATGAAATAATCTTACAAAGATCATTTTTGGGGGACTTATGAAAACATATGGGATATCTTTACAATAGCAAAGTACAAAATCATAAACCATGAACATGCTAATTGTAAATAAATAGGAATTAATGTAATTCTTGTCTTTCCTTCTGCAATCCATTCTACAATCATCACACTAATCTTCCTTTTTTATTATTGAAGAATATCTGATGTACAATGTTATATTAGTTTCAAGTACACAACATAATCATTCCACATTTAAATACACTACAAAATGATCACTACATTGTTCAGTAATCATCTGTCCCCATGCAAATTTATTACAGTTATCATTGACCATATTCCTTAAACTGTATAATACAGCCCTGTGACCTACTTATTTTATAAATGAGAGTCTGTATCTCTTAACCTCCCTCATCTATTTTTCTCCTTCACCTCCCACCTCCCCTCTGGCACCTATTTGTATCTATGACTCTGTTTCTGTTCAGTTATATTTCTTCATTTGTTTTATTTTTTAGGTTCCACATATAAGTGAACTCATATAGTATTTGTCTTTCTCTGACTTATTTCTCTTATCATAATACCTTCCAGATCCAAGCATGCTGTTGCAATTGGCAAAAATTTCATTCTTTTTTATGGCCGAGCAATATTCTCTTTTATTCTTTATGTCTTTATCTTCCAATCGATGGATACCTGGGTCGCTTTTAATATCTTGGCTATTGTAAATAATGCTTCAGTGAACATCGGGGAGCATGTTTTCAAATTAGTGTTTTCCTTTTCTTCAGATAAATACCCAGGAGTAGAACTGCTGGATCATGTGGTAGTTCTATTTTTAAGTATTTTTAGGAACTTCCATACTGTTTTTCATGGTGGCAGGACCAGTTTACATTCCCGCCAACAGGTTCACATCCTTGTCAACACTGTTATTTGTTGCCTTTTTGATAATAACCATTCTGACCGGTGTGCAGTGATAGCTCATTGTGGTGTGATTTGCATTTCCATGATAATCAGTGATATTGCGCATCTTTCCATATGTGTGTTAGCCATCTGGATGGATGTCTTCTTGGGAAAACTATCTATGCAGAGTATTTGCGCATTTCTTAATTGGTTTTTTGTTTTTGAGTTGTAAGAGTTCTTTATATATTTTAGATATTAATCCCTCATCGAATATATGATTTGCAAATATCTTCTCCAGTTCAGTAGGTTAACTTTCCCTTTTGGTGATGGTT
Organism: Sus scrofa; assembly: GCF_054392235.1. NCBI lineage: Eukaryota > Metazoa > Chordata > Mammalia > Artiodactyla > Suidae > Sus > Sus scrofa. The sequence continues at coordinate 74,360,157 of NC_139389.1, forward strand.
TGCTTCACTGTGCAGAAACTTTTTAGTTTGGTGTAATTCCATTTGTTTATTTTGACTTTTGTTTCCCTTGCCTTTGGAATCAGCTCCATAAAAACATCACTAAGACAGATGTTTTCTTCCTGCCTGTGTTTTCTTCTAGGAATTTTCTAGTTTTGGATCTTACATTCAAACATTGAAATCTTTAATTCACTGTGAGTTAATTTTATGTGTGGTGTAATATAGCAGTCTAGTTTCTTTCTTTTAGATGCGGCTGTCCAATCTTCCCAACACCTTTTATTGAAGAGACTGTCCTTTCTTTATTGTATGTTCTTTGTTCCTTTGTCATGTTTAATCATCCACATGTAAGTGGGTTAATTCTGGGCTCTCAATTCTGTTCCTTTGATTTATGTGTCTATTTATGTGTCTATGCTAACACCATTCTGATTTGCTTAATATAGCTTTGTGGTATAGCTTGAAATCAAGGAGTGTGGCACCTCCAGCTTTGTTCTTTTTCTTCTTCTTCTTCTTTCTTTCTTTTTTTTTCTTTTTGTCTTTTTAGGGCCACACCTGTGGCATATGAAGGTTCCCAGGCTAGGGGGTCGAATCAGAGCTACAGCTGCCAGCTCTGAGCCACAAGATCTGAGCTGCATCTGTGACCTACACCACAGCTTGTGGCAACCCCAGATCCTTAACCCACTGAGTGAGGCCAGGGATGGAACTCTCATCCTCATGGATCGTAGTCGGGTTCATTAACCTCTGAGCCACGAAGGGAACTTCTGTTCTTCTTTTTCAAGATTGCTTTGCCCTTCACACTCATCTTTCTTTCTTTCTTTCTATTTATTTATTTAGTCTTTTTAGGGCTGCACTTGCAGCATATGGAGGTTCCCAGGCTAGGGGTCTAATCGGAGCTGTTGCTGCCGTCCTATGTCACAGCCACAGCAATGCGGGATCAGAGCCGTGTCTATGACCTACACCACAGGCACGGCAACACCAGATCCTTAACCCACTGAATGAGGCCAGGGATCAAACCCGCAACCTCATAGTTTCTAGTCAGATTCATTTCTGCTGCACCAAGATGGGAACTCCTCATTTTTCTTTAAAATCACCTCTGCCATGGCACTCTTCTGCTTAAAAACCTTAATACCTATTTTTTGAAGTCAAAATGGTTTTGTTTGGCCTCTGCGTGCCTGTGCTATGACACAAACTAAGCATGTTCAAAAGAAAACAGAGGACTAATCAGGAACTGGCTCAGATCCGATGTTGCGATGGCTGTGGTGTAGGCTGGCAGCGGCAGCTCCTATTCGACCCCTAGCCTGGAAACTTCCGTATACCACAGGTGCGGCCCTAAAAAAAAGAAAGAAATTGTTGATGTTTTAGGCACTAAATTTTGGGATAATTTGCTGCTCAGCAATAGATAAGGAATATAGTGGTACTGAAGACCCAATATCATTTGAAAAGGAAGGGAAATTACTTAGAAGTTGAAGCTATTAAAGTGGACAATGTGACTACTAAACTGAATTTAATGTTGAAAGTATGAAATTATTCATTGACTCACAGATACACAAAGTAAAAAATTGAATAAACAATACTAGTAAGTCTTGGTCAGAGATAAGATGAATTCTCAACCTTTAGCATTCAGAGGAACATATCTGGCCTTCCAGAGAATGACTTCTGTTTTGACTCAAACAAATTCCTGATAATTGTGATTAAAAAGAAGAGGAACCTCAATTTGTGTGTGTGTGTGTGTGTGTGGCCATTCCCATGGCATATGGAAGTTCCTGGGCCAGAGACTGAATCTGAGCCACAGCTACGACCTATGCTGCAGCTGCAAGGGTGGGATTTGAACTCATGCCTTTGCAGTGACCCGAGCTGCTGCAGTCGGATTCTTAACCACAGCGGGAACTCCAGGAACCCCATTTTTATGAATATTATAGAGCTGCTCTGTCCAGGATCGTATCCACTAGCCAAATGTGACTATTTAACTGTAAGTTCTGAAAAACTTGCACATTTTCAGTTTGACACCTTAAGTTTTTATTGTAAGTTTAATCATTACAAAAGAGCTAATCTCTAGTGTATTTTATATATACACTCTAAATATATTTTCGTTAAAACTTCGGAACATTCGATTTTGCTCATCCAGTATGTGGAAAACATTTACCTGGAACCTAACTGGCAAAGTCAGCTTTTGTTGTCTAGCCATTCAGCCAAATTAGCCGTACTTTCTGTCAGAGCAAGTCTTGATTTTATTTCTCAATCTAAGTTAGTGTTTCTGTATAAGTCTTCATAGCAACCATATCACCTCCAGCTTCTAATAAATAGAAAGGACTAGATGAGGCACTGAGCTGTGCCTGACTCTGCTGCCTGGATGAAGGAAGGCCCCGTGGCCCTCAGGATTTTCCTGTGGACTCACCTGTCCTGCTCTCCAGGAACTTTCCCTCCGGGGCATGCATTCTCCAACTGCCCAGCCATTCTGTGACCCAGACAGTTTTATGCCCTGAGGCAATGAACTATTTTAGGATTCTAGATGGTGAGAGATGATATTTTCTTTTGTGAAGGAGAACAATATGAAAAGGCAGGTCATTCTGCAATTCTAAAGGCAGGTTAATTTTAGGACTTTGACAGTTTCAAAAGCTTTTCCCTTAAAATTCTCAGGAACCAGTCACCCCTTAGAAAGGTTCCATGTCCCCCTGACCAGGGGTGCACCCAGGCCAACCTGAAGGCCCCTGAGTTCTAATAAAGCTCTGTGCACAGACCCCCAGCTTTGCTCTTACAGTGTTAAAAAAGGAAAGTTTTAGAATTTAGCAGAATCCTTCTTCCTCCTAAAAAAGCCTGGAATTGTCTTGCTGTGAATTTAAGAAATTCAGCTTGACAGGCTAAGCTGAGTAATGGCTTTGATCTTGTTGGCTATTCAGCCTTTCCCCAAAGTAGTCAAACCCATTGATGCAACGGTTGAGGGGTCATAGGACAACATCGCTTATGAGAAATGAAAATTACTTTGGTTTAATATTTCAAGGGTATCATCTTTCCTTTGTCTTCCTTCTGAAACAGGGATCAAACTGACTCTGCATTGGTAGAGTAGGACCAAGGGAATGGAGACAGACAGGAGCAGATTCAAAGCTGCTGTGAGACAGGAGAGCTATGAGGAAATGCCTCATAGGACCCAGATGTCACAGGGCCTCTGCCTGTGGAAACAGAAGTAAGAATTACTTGCCTTCCCCTCTCCATTTCTACCAGGTGACATTCAGAGCTGTGCGCAAGAGTTTGGCAAGTTCTTTTCTCATGGTTATGAAACCAAAACACCTCTGACTGGAACCCAGCCTAAACCCACATTGGGACTTGAACTCGTTTTTTTTAATTAGAATCTCTCACCTGGTGTCTGGACTTACTAAGGCTCAGGTTCTTTTTGTCTCATAGCAATAGAAATTCAGCAAGATGCAAAGTGATAGACAAGAAATAGATTTATTAAGATAGGACACTTGTGAGGGATACAGGCAGACAGGCCAGGAGGCTCTGCCCCGAGGATTAAGTGGGCTACATTTTTATAATACGAGGGGAGTGGGGGAGTTGGAAAAGACTGCCTTCTTCCTTCTTCTTTGAACAGATGTCAGGCTTACATCACCAGCTCCTCCTTCGTATTGGGTTAGAGAGTATTTGACCCTGTGAGGTCAAACTGTCATGGAACTTATTCACATCAGCAGAAGGGTGGTAACATAACCTAAAATATGTAGAATCATCTCAGGTTCCCACATAACGAGGGTCTCCTACTTCAAAATGTCATTTTTCCCTGAAATTCCTGTCTGTGGTCCTAAGGACCATAATTTTGCTGAACTTGAATACAGGCCTCCTTTTACTTTTCACTTAATGACCTGAGGCATATCTTGTGCTTTTATTTCTAGTTTTATAGTTAAGCAAGGCTGCTTCGTTCCAGGATATTCCATTAGTCTTCTTGAGCCATCATTAACTTACAGTGGTCTCCCAAAGTTCCCTAGGTTTCCCTCTATCTACGCCGGTCCCCTCCTGGGGCTTCTACAACTACCTGTATAAATATCTAACTGTCATCCCTACCAGTTATTGCTGACTCTAGGTGCCTGCTTTCAGTTGTGCTACATCTGTTTTCCATCGTGTCAACCCAGATGTAAAACTCACCCTGACTTTGATTTTCCCAAACAGATGAGAGGGTGAGAAAGAAAAGCTGAGGAGACAAGGGAGGAGCTATGAACATCACAAGAAAATAACTCCCTAAAGGGTCCCATGGTGGATTAGGTAGAAGGACCTCCCGCCACCCCCTCTCAGAGATGGTGGCAGTGTTCCTGGCCTCTCTCCATCTTTCCAAATAACTTCTCTCCTCACCTTTCTCTGCAAACCTCCCCCCCTGCTCGTTTCAGGAAGAGCACAGGTGCATCTCCGTGCCTCATACAGAGCACATTAGCATGGGGATGCACCTGTGCTCTTGGAGTCTCACAGAGCCTGGTGCCCCAAAGGGGGTCCATATTTCTCTAAACTCTATCTTTTCTTAAACAGAGGGAATGGGTGACTGTCTGTTAGAAACCTCCAGAAAGGACCCCAGCACTGACAACAGGAGGGGATGCTGGGGCAAGTTAGAGTAGGGAAGCCTCTGCTGTCCCTTCTACATCAAAATTCTTCAGCTCTACCCTTCAGGGTAAAGAGAGTTTGCAAAATGAAATGCTATTACTATTGGTTTTAACGAGGAAGGGGACATGTGAATTATGAAAAACACAAAACAAAATAAGATAATACAGAAATACAGAAATTCACATAGTTCATCCATGTTCCCATCCCCCAAACAAAGGCCCTGCCATTTATACTGTGGCATACATCATTTGAGTTTTCAGATTCACACAGAATTTATTTTCTTACTTATGTTACGAAAATGGGATCGACACTTTGCTTTACACCAGAAACTAACACAACGTTGTAAATCAGCTATACTTCCATAAAAAGAAAAATGGGATTTAAAAAAAAAACACATTTTTTTCCTCTTTCGTATATTTACACACGTTCAAAGTGTTATTCATAGCATCTTCAAAATTTTGTCCAAGAGTCAAAAAAATGCATTTAAACTTTTGGAACATGCCAACATAGACAGGAAGCCAACTCAAACAGTAATTGGGGCAGATACTCAAAAACCAAAGGGCCAGGAAAGTCAGGAAGAGCTGAAAGACTCTTCAGCCAGTTTATGGACTTGATACAGTCGGACCTCCGGGCTGACACATTTATAACAAGAGATGTGGTTCCATCTAACTGGCACCTGTTCCTTCCTTTACAGTTATAAAACTACATTGTCATTTTTAATAGCTCCATAGAATCCTGTAACTTACTTAACCAACATCCCATTGTTGCACATTTAGGTCGTTTCCAAATTTTAGACAATGCTGTCATAAGTCTTTTATCACAGATATCTTGTTAACAAAAGTTTTGGAAGATACTCTTTCCTGAAAAATTTTGAACTTAACCATTTCACCATACATTTTACACTTATGAGAGTCTATTTTTCTGTATATTATTAAGTTCTTTTTTTTTTTTGTCTTTTGTCTTTTTAGGGCCGCTCCCGCAGCATACGGAGGTTCCCAGGCTAGGGGTCGAATTGGAGCTGTTGCCATAGCCACAGCAACACCAGATCTGAGCCACGTCTGCAACCTACACTACAGCTCATGGAAATGCCGGATTCTTAACCCACTGAGCAAGCCCAGGGATTGAACCTGCAACCTCATGGTTCCTAGTCGGATTCGTTTCTGCTGCACCACAATGGGAACTCCTATTATTAAGTTCTTTAAGATGCACAGTCATTTTAGAAAATGATGCTTATCAAAACAACAGCATGTTGTTGCCTCTTGAGGCAATGGCCACTCTTTAAAAATTCAAATAAAGGCACTTTTTTTGCATATAATCCAATGTAATATGCCGTGTTTAAAATCTTTCCTGTAGTCATTATTGGTAAACCTCATAAGGATAATTTTTATCAATTTGCAACTCATTCTAGCATTCCAGGAAAAGTTGGAATAAGCTCCATCTCCTATAGAGAAACCCAATTTATAAGTTCTGTGTCTGTAAAGGAACAGCTGGACTGGAATTCAAAGGACTGTAAGGAAGCTTATTTAATAATAAAGTTTTCTCTAATCATATTGAAGTAAGCTCCAAAAATTCTACCTAGAAAAAAATTCTCAAATGTGCTCAAATGTAGCTGGATTGCTTCTGTTTGAAAAAAGAGAATCCTCTCTGTGAGTGCATTTGGGTTGATTAATCTGAGTTTGTGGTATGTCCCAGAGGCTAGATGTAACAGTGAAAAGTAGCTGTCTGGTTATTAGTGTCAGAAATCAGAAGCTAGCATGGGAGATTTATTCTGGGAATACGAGGTGTCTTGTCGGAGGGGTCTTGGGGAGGTTCTGACACAAAGACCTAGAAAGCCGGGCAACTGTTCTTGCTGGGGAGGTTCATCTCCTCCTTGAATGTCAGTCAGCTCATTCCCCTTCCCTGCACACGACCCTTCCGGCTCTGCTGAGGGAGGAGCTCGCCCCAAGCTCAACCATACCCTTTCCAGCCCTCTGAAGAAAGTCAGTGGATCTTTGGCCATCTCTCCCCAGTTCCACAATGATAGGAAAGGAGGTGCTGACTGGCCCAGCCTGGACCCCACCCAACAGACTTGTGGCCAGGAGGCAGGATCACACTGTACAAAATGGCAACTGGAGGGGCTGCTGTGGGCTGGCAACATGTTCAGAAGAGTGCCCCTGAGCATGAAGCTTAGGAAAAGTCTCACAGAGCCTAGTTAGACTCCCAGAGACAGAGAGTTGACAGCCATTAGACAGTAGATGTGGATTAGAAACATGGAATAGAAGAGCCCAGGCAATGAAGTTTTAATTGTGTAGATAAGAGGGAAGGGATCCTAGAGAATGACTCCAGGGCTGACCCAAGGAAGAGGAGCCATTGCTCGCCAACTGAGCCTGACTTGTCAGGGAAAGGAACTCCAGGAAAATGTCAGGAGCTGCTGAGGGTATTTGCTTTTCCTTTATGGAACTTATCAAGTTCACTGACTCTTTCCTTCAAGGGATTTTCTAGGTGCTTTGTCTGCTCCCCTTCTCACCTCTGGGCTCTGTGAATTTTTCACCTCAATTGACAATGACTGGGGTACACTCCAGTCTAGTGTTCTGCCCCATAGCAATAGATCCAGGTTTGGCTGGGTCTTGGAGTCCACACAATAGTGGGGGCCATTTTTACAAAAGTTTGCATTTACAAAGTTATAAACAAAATAAGTTACCAAAGAAAAAGGAAATGACAGTAATTACAAAAGATTGAAAATAGACAAACACTGCAAACATCTCAAAATCTAGAAAGTCATGTGATTTAAACAGCAAATTATTTGAAGTATCTCTAAAACATTTTTCCCCTAAAATTTTTGACTGTACAGATTTTATTCCCCACTTCATATATTGCAATGTGATGATATTGCAATCATCATTTTCCATAGACTAAATAGAAAGGTAATTCAGTCTTTCCTCCAGTTTAGTTTGAAACTTTCAAGAATGGATAGTTCAGAAAGATTTTCTTCAGCATCGCAAAAACTATTGATGGGTTTCAGATTGTTGTCAGATCTAGGAAAATTATCAGGTTTCTTTCCTACATGAGCTGTAAAATTCAGTCAGGCTAGCTTCTGGCTCCAAATATTTCAAATTTGCTTCTTCTTCACTAAACACATGCATCCAGTCCTGGGCTCTGTGGACGTCTTCATCCTGCAGGACAACCTCTGGCTCTGCTCTTTTGTGTCAGGACCTCCACATGCGAGATGCCCAGGGAAAGAGGCTGGTCTCCAACGGGTTAGTCCTTGGCTGGGAGAGAGCCAGGTGAGGGTGTGCCTTAAGGTAGGTGCATCTGAAGAGGAGATGACAGGAAATTGGGGGACTTTCTGCTAATGACTTCCAGTTTTACCATGAGATAGAGTTGGCTGCAAGAGGAAGAGGGCTTACGAGTTGGGTTGTCAGATGTAGAAAATGAAAACAGAGGACATATGAAATATTGCATTGGAGATACACTAAAATGTATTTATTTTCATTTATCTAAAATCCGATTTAAGTGGCCATTCCGTATTTTGTCTCACAATCCTAGGTGGGACCTTCAAGAGTTAAATGAAGCTCTGGAATAGTCATTGAGAGGATGAGAGAGCTGATCAAAGATTCGTACAAGGAGGGCCCGATTGAGATGAGAAATCAGAAAACTCCTGGTGGTGGTGGTGATCCAGTGTTTTTCTCTCAAGAGCCCAGATGCTCAGGTACGTTGGTATTCACTCAGCCCCTGGTGATAGAAACAAGGTTTAAAATATATGATAAAAGATGGGATTCTGCTAGGTTTCTCTCCATTTTATGCTTACTATTTGTGCTTTCAATAAAACCAAGGCAGCAGAAATTTTCAAAAGAAAGATGTACTGATTATAGATTGGCATCCAAATCACAGAGTGCGTTAACATAAGAATATTTTCTCCTACGCTTCCCAAACATGCCATAATATATTCACCCAAAGCAATAAATCCCAAGCTGCACAAGCAAATTATAAACAAATGATAGAAGCTGAAGTTTCCTCTCAAAAGAGGCTAAAGAACAGATAATTTAGAAAGAACAGATTTTATTGGAACGTCAATAGTTTTCATGACATAGATACTTAAACTACTCGTTTTCACCATACCCATATAAAGAACATTATAAAAGGGTTTTTGTTGTGTGTGGTTTTTTTTTAAGAAAAGGATAATTTGACAGATGGAAGTCTTTTTATGGGATCAGTAGAAGTGATAAAATTGAATAAATTACCAAGATTTTATCTGCATTTCTGTAATTCTCCCTAAAGATTTAGAGATGGCAGATTGAATCAACTGGGAAATAAATTTGCATGTTTATAACATGTCTAAAGTAGGAATTCAAGACAAAAACTTCTAACTTGTTTTCAAGAGTGGTTTGTCTGGAGGAAACATGCCTTTGTGAGATTACACGTTTCTTAACCAAATATCAAGGCTGATCAGAAGGACCTGAACTGCCAAAGTTACAACAACGAGGGTTTGGTGAACAGTTTACTAGCTGTTATTATAATTGATGTGAAAGAAAAAATAATAATAATTGTAAATGAAAAAGAATTGGGACAACTCAAAAAAAAATGAACTGAATTCTAGGTAATTTTATACAAGAGATGATTGTCTTATGACCAGGCTAGACTGGATTTTTACAATGTAAACAGTGAGCAAATCAGAAAATTTCAGACGCTTTATGTTTGTGTATCTAATTGTACTGCAGTGTGTTTGAAATAGGGCCACTCCTATTGCCAACTCAATCCATAACCGGTTAAAAAAAAAAAAAAGATTTTAGGATTTATTTTCCTATGGGGTGTTCTCCCGCTTTGTGTAGGATCTCAGCTCCAGATTTGGGTGGTTGCTGTGTGTGGATGAGAGATGTGGCAAGAGAATATGGCCCCAGGGAAATGGGAAACTGGAAGGAAATCAGTGCCTCTAAATGAAGCACACCGATGTCTTCCTTTGAGGAAACATAAAGATGTTGTTTGGATAAAACAGGGCTCTAGAACAAACATGTTGTTGACTTGGCTGGAGAGAGACGCTGAGAACATGATTGGAACTGCATTTTTCTTTTCCTTCTGCCAAGAGCATGGGTGCCAGCCCAGCCTACCTGGCTAAAGGTGTATCCGGCCCTCATTGGAGAGTTCCTGGTCTCTCCTGCGGCTGCCCAGCCAATGTTTGACAGTAGCAGGAGAAACACTTCTTTTGCAATGGAGCGAAAGGAGTGAGGCCTTGGAATCAGATGGGGTGTAAGTCCCAGCACCATTGGTCACCCGCTAGGTGACTTTGGGGAAGTCATTTCACTTTTCTGAGCCTCAGTTTCCATAGCCCTAAAACTATGTGTAATAACGTGTAATTGGAAGAGCTGTGACATTAAATGAAACAAAATATGTAAAGGCCTTAGCTGTTTCTGGACCAGGGAAAGCCCTGGCTCAGTGTAAAGGCCTCTAGCTGCCTCCACCAACTACCTGCTGGGCTGCTTCAGTTCTGGTGCCAGCTTCTAAGAACAGCCTGCCCTGCTATCTTTTTCTTTTATTCCTTCTCATCTCAGTGTCACATCCTATTCCTGGCCCCTCTCCAAGTCTGGTGTCATGTGGCATTGTCTACCTAACACTTTGAAAGCATTCTTAGGCTGGAAATCTCAGAGGTGTCTTCTTTCTTTTCTTGCCCCTCTATACCTCCTGGCCTGCACTCTGACTTAGTGATCCCATCCATAATTGGGGCTTTGCCTCATCTATAGGGAAGGCTCTCAAATCCATTTCATGCTCTGACTCCTCATGCCAGTCTTTGCCCTCCCTGTTCCTAGATCTCAGCCATCAAGAGGAGACTATGTCATTCATTTGCACTTAGCCATTTTGCAGACACAGCCTGTGAAGACATATTAACATCTCCTCTTCAGTGAGCACCTAGTAGGTCCATATTTCTGCACCAGGGTACAGCACAGGAAGGGAAAGCTATGGTTCTTGTCCTCAGGGACTCCTGGGTCAAAGAGGGTTCCAGTGCCTGGTATGTGTGTGGCATAGCTATAAACAGGTGTCACTGGAAATAGAAAGTTATTTCCCTGTAAACACTGTCACCTTGGCCTTTAATGCTATGAGTGGAGCCAAGAATAAACCATTGGCAGTACTATCACGTGGAAGAGGATAGTGGAAAGAATATCCTAGATAAAAGAAGGAAGGAAAAGAAGAAAGAGAAAGGAAGGAAGGAGAGAGAAAGGAAAGAAAGGAAAGAAGGATTTAAGGATAGACAGGGAGAGAAGCCAGGAGAACAGTGAAAAGCAGGGGTACGTACCGTGAATGTCACCTAGTCCAACTCCTGCCTGATGCTTGAGTTTGCTTTACAGTGTTTGCACCCAGGTGTGTTACAGTTCTGCCTGAAAAATTCCAGGGCCAGGAAACACCCATGAATATTCCTGCAACCCATTCCATGCTAGACAGTGATAATTATTAGAATGTTCATCTAATAATATAGAACCTAAAATCTCCTGCCTATCATTTTTTTCCATTGGTTTTGATTCTCCTCTGGGCCCTAAAGCTAAGCATACTTCCTTCCCCGGCCTTCACAGCCTTCAGGATCTGGCCCTGTCTAGTTTTCTGACTTTGCCATGTGCTGTTTCCTCCTTCTGCACTGTTGGCTGCGGGTCCTTTCACTTAACACGTCAAGCGAATTTCTGCCTGAGAGCCTTCTGACCAGGCCAGGATCTCCTGCTTTTTGCATGAAATTTAGGTTTCAGTTCAAGTGGTACCTCTCTAGAAGACCCTCCCCTACCGCTTTAGCTAAAATTTCCCCTCTTGGGAGTGTAAATTTTTTTGTTGTTTTCAATTTTTTTTAAAAAATAAAAGTATAGTTGACTTACAGTGTTGTGCCAATTTCTGCTGTATAGCAAAGTGACCCAGTCATATGTTTATATACATTCTTTTTCTCATATAATCTTCCGTCATGTTCTAGCCCAAGAGATTGGATATTGTTCCCTGTGCTGTGCAGTAGGACCTCATGGCTTATCCATTCTAAATTTAATAGTTTGCATCTATTTGCATCCCAGACTCCTAGTCCATCCCACTCCCTCTCCCTCCCCTTTGGCAACCACAAGTCTGTTCTCTGTGTCTGTGTTTGTGTTTTGTTGATAGTCTCATTTGTGCCATATTTTAGATTCCACATATAAGTGATATCAAATGGTATTTGTCTTTCTAATTTTTTTGAAGATTTTTTTACCAACTTTATATCTTTCTAAATTTGATGATTAAAAAAAAATCTTAATGACAAAGCCCCTATAATCTAAGTCAAAAGCCAACTGGAAAAATATTAGATATTATATGACTAATTGCCCCAAAGTATATTAGATATTATATGACTAATTGCCTCAAAATATAAAGGCTTTCCAAACTTCAGTAAGATAAAGACCAAATGGGCTATTAGTTTAATGTGGAAAAAAATGGACAAAAGATATGACAGTTCACAAAACAACCCATACATGCTTCTTAAACATATATACAATTATTGGCAAAGATAAAACAATAATATTGTATCAGCAAGGGTAAGGCAAATGGTAACCCTCTATCCTGCTGGTGAGAGTGTAAACTGGAACAATTTTTATAGCAGGTAATTTGATAATAATTATCAAAATTCCAAAAGCACAAGCCCTTTCACCCAGTGATTTTTTTTTTTTTTCCCTTCTAGAAATTTACCCTACAGATATGCTCCTAAGTGTGGGAATTGATATGGGTTCAAAGGTAGCCATGGCAGTGTTGCCTACAAGAGCAAGGGGCAGAAACAACACATAGATCAATCAATAGAAGAATGGATAAACCACAGCACATTCCTGCAATAAAATAGTATGCAGTTGTTAACGAGAATGAGGCAGATCTGTGGCACTGGGGTGCCTCCAGTGCATTTTGTATTGGCTTGCAGGCATTTTTTATTCCTTTTTTTTTTTTTTGGTCTTTTGTCTTTTTAGGGCCGCACCTGCAATATATGGATATCCCCAGGCTAGGGGTCAAATTGGAGCTGTAGCTGCTGGGCTGCACCACAGCTACAGCAACTCGGGATCCAAACCATGTCTGCAACCTACACCACAGCTCACAGCAACACCTGATCCTTAACCCACTGAGCGAAGCCAGGGATCAAACCCGCATCCTCATGGATACTAATCAGGTTCATTAGTCACTAAACCACAACGGGAACTCCTGTTTGCTATTTAGTATTTTGTTTTTCTTAAAAAGGTCACCTAAAATTGTATCAGGGAGTTCCCATCCTGGCGCAGTGGTTAGCGAATCCGACTAGCAACCATGAGGTTGCGGGTTCGGTCCCTGCCCTTGCTCAGTGGGTTAATGATCCGGCGTTGCCCTGAGCTATGGTGTAGGTCGCAGACGCAACTCGGATCCCGCGTTGCTGTGGCTCTGGCCTAGGCTGGCAGCTACAGCTCCCATTGGACCCCTAGCCTGGGAACCTCCATATGCCATGGGAGTGGCCCAAGAAATGGCAAAAAGAGAGAGAAAAAAAAAATTGTATCAGTTCCAGGCCCAGCAAAACCCAGGTATAGTCCTGGCCCCAGCACACTGGGGAGACAGACGCATTCCTGTCAGTGACAGAGGTTCACTCCATGGTGATGGGAAGTGGAGGAGGAGGAAGAGGACGAGGAGGTGGAAGGATATAGGGGTGGGTATGGATCAAAATTAAGAGTGTGAAAAGGTTGTTTTTCAACTTGTTGTTTTATATAAGGTGTCTACTCTATATAAAATAAACAACAAAGACCCTCCTGGATAGCAAGGGAACTATATTCAATATATTGTAATAACCTATAACAGAAAAAAATCTGAAGAAGAATATACATATATCTGTATGTATCTGAATCGCTTTGCTGTACACCTGAAACTAACACAACATTGTAAATCAACTCTACTTCATGAAAAAAAAATTTCAAGATGATTCTGATATGTTCTACCCCTTTGAGATTCATTGCTACTGTGTGTTCAGCCATGAGTCCCCAGTGCTGTACAGCCTGGCCCCAGCTCCTTAAAGCTCCAGAAGCACTCTCGCTGTCTGATGAAGACTGACCTCTTGGCTAATGTCTAGGTGACCTCCATTCCAGCTCATCGACCTCCCTGCCTTCGTCAGCCTAGTCCCCTTGGCCCTTGTGGTGCCTTAGGATGCTGGGAGCAGCCATCCTAACACCAGAGCTGTTTCCTCTCCTGGCTCTTCTGACCTCTAATGTGGAACGCAGATCCTATTTACCTCATGTTGAATGAGGAGATGGCAATATACCGCCTGAAATTCCCAGATCATTCTTGAAGCCTGCCAGTCTTCTAGAGGCAAGCAGCCTCTAAATAGGTTTTATCTTCTAAAAATCACCTTGGATATTTGCTTTCTGTTTGTCTCATTTTTGCCAATTGTCAGGCAAACACATGCTGCTGCTGGGCAGGTCTGGGGAAATTTTGAAGAAGGTGAGGAATAAACCAGGCTGGCAGGAAAGATTATAGTCACATAAATCAAGACATGAAGTTAGGTGATTTTTTTTTTTTAAAGTAATTGCCTTTATTTTTTTTCTTCCATTTTTTTTATTACTCAAATGAATTTATCACATCTGTAGTTGTATAATAATCATAACAATCTAATTTCACAGGATTTCCATCCCACAGCCCAGGCATAGGTGATTTTTTTTAAGTACATCTTTTTTACGTGAAAGAGGCAGCAAGCTCTGAAAAACTAGAGGGCAGATTCAGCCCCACTGCATTTAGTAAGACATGATTCCTTTCACTTTCCTAGATTTCCTCCCACCCTCCCCTGCCCTTCCCTCCCCCTCCCCTCCTCCCTCCCCCCCTCCTTCCCTTCCTCTCTTGTCCCATTCCTTCTTCCCTCCTCATGACTAAAAATAGCTAAACACATGATATAAAGGCTTGTCATTACTAATACTGTGGTGACTCTCAGGCTCTGTCTTCATCCGATTTGCCTTCAGACTTATAAAATGAAGGCCCCTTGAGCAGCCCCCACACTGAAGATGCCAATTCAAATTGACCATGATTTGGGGAAAGCAATGAATTTGTTAAAAAAAATTGAATTGAACCTTGAATACAGTTATAGCGAGTAAACAAAAGAGATGTAGTAGAAACCAGCTGCTCTCCATCAATCAAGGAAATTTTGTCAGAAACTCCAAAACCTCCAACACTTTGTACAGCCCCACTCCACTCCCCTTCCCGTAGGAGTTGACCCTCAAAAGAAAGCAGAAGCGCAGAACAGAGGCGCGGTGGGTGTCAACCCTGGGCTCTCACATTAGAGAAAAGGGGCCTGTGTTGTGTGGCTCACACCAGAGAGATGCAGGCCTGCTGTGGATAAAGTCGCAGCTCGCGAGCAGGGAGCCCACTCAGGTAGGCGCGTCAGCAAAGCCCCCACAGACTCTGGGCGGAATGGGGACCGCAGAGGGGACACGGCAGCAGAACTCTGCCTTTAGCTTCCCAGGGATCTCACCAGCTTGTCCCCTGGTGAAACTGGCACACGATAGCAGCCTCCACAGCAGGTTCCTTATCGGGCTGAGGTCCTGGGGCACTTTCAAGATAACTGGAAACTGAAATAGATACCAAAGTTCCAGAGGTTTCTGTGAAGGCCCCAAACTGGGCGGAAGTACATCAAAGGCCTCTCAAGATGATTAATTGGACGGGAAACCTCAAGACATCTTTTTCTACTGAAAAATGGACGACACTGTGTGGAAGGACAGGGGTCTTTTCAGGAGAAATACAGGCTCATGTTGTCATCGCTGTGGAAGGGCTGGCCCATTAGGAGACGAGATGCTTACTGCTCTCTGTGAGTCCAGGCCCCAGTGTCTCCCCACAGTGACCTCCAAAGCCTCTAGTGGTCTCTGCTCCTGCCCCCATTCTCCTCACAGCTGCTAAAGCCATCTTTTGAAAAAGGAAAATGAAACCATGCTTCCCTCCACAACTGAAAATTTTCCAACAGTTCTCGATAGCATTCTGTGAACAAAAATAAGCAGAGATCAGCAAACATTTGCTGGAATGTGCCACATGGAACGTATCCAGGCTTTGTCCAACATGGCATCTACTGGGCTGTTGTGCCCCCAAAATGCTCTGCGCTGGGTGAAGCAAGCCACTTGTCTGATGAAACCAAGTTTAAGGAGATGGTCACCCTCGAGGCTGTGAAAGTAGTCACAGAAATGTAGAACAGGCATGGCCATGCTCCAGTAACCCTGTATTTGACTCTCAGGACACCCATACCAAGTTCTCCTGTCAGAGTCTTTGCATTTGCTCTTCTTTCTTTCTGGAATCCTCTTTCCTTGGATTTTTGCCTGGAAGGTTCCAAGTGCTAAGTCAGCGAACAGATTAAATGTATATTTGGAGAACTGGCAAAGAAAAATGGGAAAATATTTTGGAATGAATTTAAGATATTTCCCCAAAAGTATTCAAGTAGTTCTTATGGGGTGAAGGTGGGGGAAGGAGAACTTTGTTGACATTCTTTGCACGTATTTGAAACCTTGGTTGGCTTTTACAATTTTTAATTGCTTGCGGGTAGGGGGAGGAGGGAGGCCACCGAATCTCCTTGTGTTTAAGGTCTCTAAAGTCTCACTGTGGTTCTGCTGGCTTCTTTTGGTCACTGTGGCCTCAGGTCAAGTGTTGCCTTCCCAGGGAGGGTTCCTCCCCCCAGTGACTTGATGGTCCCTCTCACCACCAACACAACGCGTGCTGCTGTTGCATTTTCTCACAGCCCTTAATCATGCTCTGCAATTACTGTGCTTCTTTATGTACCTTTTCCTTGTTGACCGTCTGTCTCCCTTTCACATGTAGACTTCAGAAGCCCAAGAATCCTGTCTGTCTTGTTTGCCTGTGCCTCCCTCACCTAGTACAGTGTCTGGCACATGGGAGGCATGCAAGGAAATATTTGTTGACTGACTCTGTGAACAAATGCCTGACTGAATGATATAAAAATGCAGGAGCTCAAAGTGTTTCAAGAAGGAGATCTGATCCTAGGTGAAATTCTCAGCTTGTCCATCATAGAGCTTTAAAAGTGACTCAGAACCTAGCTCAGATAACTGAATCAGCCTTAGCTCATGGACTTAAACCAATTTAGGCAAAAGGAAATTTGTCCACAGAAGACTTTGGACCAAATGAGATTTGGTAGAACACTTTGCCACTATATCATGGGAAGTTTTTTTAGTTCTGTATCTTTTATCAATTTGGTCTGTTTTTCAGAAATATTTACTTTTTTGTTTCTACTTTTTAGATTTTTAATGAACTTTTGGCTTTTTCTCTGTGGAAGCGTAATTTAAACATCCAGCAATAAACACTATTGGGAATATCAAATTTCCTTGAGTTCTGTGCATGAATATAGAAATAGTTAAGTGCTCAATGTACTCACTCATGTATAGTGAACATCTGATTTGTGTCAGGCACTGTTCTGGACTCTTGGGATTACTATGGAGAATACAGTCCTGCTTCCAGACCTCTGGAAGGAATAGATATAAAACAGATTCAAACAAAAAAAGTCAAGTTTTAATAGGCACTAGAAAGGAAGTAAAAGGAGAGCCGAGATGGGTGACGCCACCTCTTGTTGGATGAGGAAGGCCTTTTTGAAGAAATGACATGAAGGAAGTGACGAGAGGAAGCTGCCTTTATGGAGGGTAGGGAAAAACATATTCCAGGGTGAAGATATGCAGCATTACTGAGGTGGCAAAGAGAGCTTGGCTTGTTTTAAGGACTGGGGAAAAGTGCTGTGACTGGATCACAGCGGGCGAAGAGGATGAGGCACCGGGAACTGGTCACTGGTGCTTCCTGGGCTACGTTAATGTGCTTGGATTTTATTGAGTATAGGAGTTTCACGAAGCAGAGTGAGGTCACTGTCTTTAAGCCTAAAGAAGGTTTCTCGGGCTTCCATGTAGAGACTAGATTGATGTGGGGCAAATGTCAAAG
The DNA here is from genome assembly GCF_054392235.1 of Sus scrofa. Classification (NCBI taxonomy): domain Eukaryota; kingdom Metazoa; phylum Chordata; class Mammalia; order Artiodactyla; family Suidae; genus Sus; species Sus scrofa. Next base: position 74,377,614 of record NC_139389.1, read on the forward strand.
TGGGAGCCCAAAGGGAAAGCTGTTGCCGTGATCCACAAGGAAGATGGTGGTGGTCTGGACCAGTGATGGCAGTGAAGACAGGGAGGGGAGGAGCAGTTGGAGTTACATCCTGGCAGTCAAACTGAGAGATGTCGTCGTCGTCGGTGCATCTGATGTATGAACTGAGAGTTTGTGGGCATACCCTCCAGTTGGGAAAACAGACATCATTCTAGGTATTTCAGATGGAGGGAGTTTTTTTATTTTTATAATTATAGTATAGTCGATTTACAATGATGTGCCAATTTCTGTTGTACAACAAAGTGACCCAGTCATATGTATATAGACATTCCTTTTTTAGTATGGTTTTCCATCATGGTCTATCCCAAGAGACTGAATATAGTTCTCTGTTCTGCACAGTAGGACTTCATTGCTTATCCATTCTAAATGTAAGAATTTGCATCTACTAACCCCACACCCTCAGTCCATCCCTCTCCCTTCCCCCTCCCCCTCGGACAGAGGAAATTTAACCCAAGGAATCAATTACAGAAGCGCCAAGTGTCTGAAAGGTTGGGGGAACAACCTAAAGGGGAAGATGTGGTAACCTAGAGATGAGCATCTGCCGGAGGTCAGGACCACTCCTAAGACTGGAGGAAAAAAAGGGAGGTGGTGATGTTATCAGAGCCCGGCATCTGACACTGTGGGAAGCTGCTGATGCTGTTGGCACTGGCCACGGCCCCAACCATGGATGCTGTTGTTGGATGTGCTGAAGGCTACTGGAACCTACAGCTGCTGGCCACTGCCACAGCCCCTGTCAGAAGCTTTAAATAAAAGCGGGGGCGGGGGGAGTCTCTTCCTTATTTCATCTAGTTTCCCACCGGTTTTCCACCGGCGCTTCTCACTGGCAGCATTTAACTGGGCCAGCTGGCAAGAGTGTCTGGGAAATGCAGTTCACAGGATTCTAGCCACCTCCAACAGAGCGGTGCATAGATTGGCAGGGATGGTTCTTAGCACCAAGAAGCCAATGGCCAGTACATGGAAGAACTAAAGATGTGTTTCAAGTAGGAAAAACAATCCCTTATTCTTTTATATACATATTATTCTTTTTACAAAAACAGTGTGTGCCCATTAGAAAATACAGAAAAACTGTAGAACATAAAAATCTTCCATATTCCCAGTTAACCCAGGAACAATTAGTAATAACATCTTGGTTTCAGTCTCTCTCAAGAAGAGACTCTAAATCCACATTCAATTTTGTAACCCACTGTACTGAATTTATGCAGTAAAACATTTGCTGGACATTTACTTCATTACAACTAGCTCCCAGTGTTGGAATATTTATGTTCCACCAACATATTCCTATTATAAATATAAAAAAGGAATTATTGCCTGAAAACAAATTTGCAATTTAAGAAAATAGTTCACGGAGAATACAGTGGTAACCTCTAATTTGACCATTAGGAGATTATTTGCTTAGGTAGGAAGGGAAAACTAGTTATTTTAAACATTGAAGTAAAATGGTAAGTCTTTCTTTATTCTGTTCCTTTCTGCTGCGGGGAAGGAGGAAATGGTAGAATTTCAGAGCTGGAAAGGTGCAGACAGGACATGGAGAGGAGCGATAGCCGCAGAATGTACTTCAACTATCCTGCTGCCCATCTACCTGGTCTCCACATAGTCAGACTTCTGATGAGGAAGCTGGTCCCTTGGAGTGTTCAGAAAGGGTGACACTGAGACAAGGTGGCTTTAACAGTGGATGTTATTTACCATGGCTACATGATGTTATCTGTTAGATGCTTCTGAACTAGTAGCTGAAAACTGTGACCTCAATTGGCTTTAAAAATGAGGAAATGCATTATCTCACATAACTGGAAGTCGGGAGGTAGACAGCCTCCCGGAAGAGTAAGATAAGCCTCTTGTGAAGTCACCAAGGTCCCAAGTTCTTTCCACACTCTGTTCTGTACCCCCACCCCATGTTGGTTTCATCTTGAGAGTGGCTCCCTTCATGGTGACTAGGTGGCTGCCACAGAGCTGCCTGTTTCCTTTCTCCATGATCAGCAAGAAAACCAGATCCATCCCTTCAGTGCAAATTCTTTTCAAGCAGACCAGTGGTTCTCAGTCCTGCTGCGCATTAAAATCATCAGGACAGCTGTATTATTTATTGATTGACTTGCTAGTATTTCATTTCTACTTTATTATTTATTAATTGATGATTTATTTGCTACTTTATTTTTTAAACTGCAATATCTAAGCCTTATCACTGGAAAATTTTATTTATCTGTGATGAGGCCCAGCTGGAGGTCATTTTTTTTCTTTTGCAGCTGCAGCACCCACGACATGTAGAAGTTTCCAAGCCAAGGATCAAATCTGAGCCACAGCTGTGATCTATGCCACAGCTGCAGCAACACTGGATCCTTACCCCACCTTGTGGGGCCAGGGATGGAATCCACGCCCCACAGAGACAATAGAGGATTCTTAACCACAGCTGGAGGTCTATAGCACCTCAGTGGAAACTCCTGGAGGTCTTCTTTTTTTAGAAGCTCTCAGATGATTCTAATGTGTAGCCATGGCAGAGAACCAATGTGTAAGGCTGGTTTAGGTCATCTGTACACCCCTAGATTCACAGTCCCAGGTGTAATGCCTGGAATTGACTGGCTTAGAAAAGTGGATCTCAAAGTGTGACCATCCCCTCCCTGCCCATCCCCCAGCTCTTGGGACCCTGTCAGAGGTGCACATTCTTGGGCCTCCCCCAGGCCTACAGAGTCAGAAGCCCTAGGGGTGGGCACCAGACGATTGGTGGTGTAACAAGCCTGCCAGGTCATTCTGATGGATTATAAGGTTTGAGACTCACTGCCTTAGATGAGTTAGCTCCTTCTCTGGCACAAGGGAGGAGGTAAATATGAGAACATCGAGGTCTGTTAGAACAGGAAACCCCGGGACCCTGAGCCGTGTAGTCCCTCCCTGACACCAGGCCACAACGGGGTGGGGAAGGATCAGCCAGACCCCTGGCAGTAGAGACAGGCCTTCCAACCATGCCACCAAGCCTCAGCCATGGCCACAGGCTTAACAGGGGCTGACCTAAGGGATGGGAAGAAGGCTGTTCTGCAGGCATCCTTTCCTTCCTTTCCTGGGGGATCTGGAAGTTTCTGCAGGGGTTAAAGGCCTGAAAAGACTATCCCATTATAGACTCTCCCCAAAACACTGTGAACTATTAATTTCGACCACTGTACACTTTCAATAGGATCCTGGGAAAGAAAAAGGCGATTAGGTAAACACAAAAGAAATCTGAACACAATAAGGACTTTAGTTAATAATAATGTCTCAATGTTGGTTCATAAATTGTGACAAATGTACCACACTGATATCAATAGGGAAAGCTGGGTGTGGGGCATATGGGAACTGTGTGTAAATCTTCACAACTATCCTATAAATCTAAAACTATTTGAGGAGTTCCCCTCGTGGCGCAGCAGAAATGAATCTGACTAGGAACCATGAGGTTGTGGGTTGGATCCCTGGCCTCACTCAGTGGGTTAAGGATCCGGCATTGCTGTGGCTGTGGTGTAGGCTGGCAGCTGTAGCTCTGATTAGACCCCTAGCCTGGGAACCTCCATATGCCATGGGTGTGGCCCTAAAAAGACAAAACGACAAAAAAAAAAATAATGATAATAAATAAATCTAAAACTATCTGAAAATAAGGTTATTTTATTATTTTTTTAATAGACAAGTTTTTTGTGTGTATTTTTTGGCCTCGCTCACAGCACGTGGAAGTTCCTGGGCCAGGGACTGAATTTGTCCCACAGCAGTGACAATGATGAATCCTTAACTGCTAGGTCACCAGGAAACTCCTAGGTTATTTTAAATACATTGCATTAAGATGCGACATTCTAATGAATGGTAACACCTTTGGGAAAAACTTCATAAAATTAAGCAAAAAAGCTTCTTTAAAATATTCCATATTCCTATAAATTTGACAAGGCTCTATGTTTATGACTGATGCCATGTTTTTAGCCAGAGCAAACACTTTTTAGACATTTTCGGTTTAAATAGGAGTTGAACTGGAAAATACTAATGAATATTCCTGATACGTTGCACTTCCCAGAATCTCCACACTGCAGAATTATCAAAGAGCAAATGAGAGAGGCTTGAATTTGTCCATATGCTCAAGATATAATTAAGAACCAATAGAGAAAGTCACTTTCTTTGCCATCCCCTTGGACCTGGAGAGAAATAGGACGGCTGGACTCCACAGGGAATAGTAATCAGATGCGTCTTTCCCTCAACTCAATTCGGTGAGGTGAGCTCAAGCGTAAATTCCCTTCAGGCACTCTCCTCCTGTTTCACCAGCTCTGTTTAAATTAAATGCATACCCTGCATCCTGAGGGGTGAGCCACGCAGCCCAGTGGACTGAGGTGTGGCTCATTACCAAGGGCTCCTCTAAACAGATTCTCCATTATTGAATTTCTGTGGAATTCTTGGAAATACAGGTCCATAATTGGAATGGAGCAAGGAGCAATGCTAATTTGTAGTTTGGAAAATCACTCTTAAGGTTGCCAACTAAATAACTTATGTTTTGCTAATCTTCCCTCTATCTCGAGTTTTAGTCGGGAAACCAATAGTTGACATTGTCATTGCAAGTGAAAGTGCTGTAATTAAGAGTTATAACAAAGAACAGTACTCAAGGGCAAAAACGTTGCTATGCCAAGCACGTGGCTCAGAATGAACCCCCCATCTTATCACACTGGATTCTTAGATTTTGTCTAACATTGTTATACTCTCTCACTGTGAACTTGGACAAGTTTCTCGGCCTCTCTACACCTCATTTTTGTCATCTTCACAATGGTGAAAATAATAATTCCTTGGCAGTGTTAGAGGTGTTGATAGAAATAATGTTTGTAACATTTTTAGCATAGTGCTTAAAAAAGTATTTGCTAAATCAAGAAATAAGACCACCCTTGCCTGCATTAAAGCCATTCAGTGTAATGATAAACCTCTTGAGGGTATCATGGCAAAAAACACAGAAGAGAATATTCAGGTACCAGCTTGGAGGGAGGGAACCTCTGGCACAGTAAGATGTTGAAGGTGGAGAAGAAATGTAGCTGGTTTTCATCAGAAATAAAAACATGATTTCAAATTATTGTTGAAAATATAAAATGATGCAGCTGCTGTGGAAAACGGTTTGGCAGTTCCTCAAAAAGTTAAATGTAGAATTATCATATGACCCAATAATTCAGCTCCTAAGTATACACCCAAAAGAATTGCGAGCAAGTGCTCAGATACTTATACACACATGCTCATAACAGCATTACTCACAATAACCAAAAGGTGGAAATAACCAAAATGTCTATCAGCTTATGATGGATAAACAAATGTATTATGTCCATACAATGGAATATTAGTCAGCCATAAAAAGGAGTGATACATGGTATAAGATGTGTGGGCCTGGAAAACATTATGCTAAGTGAAAGACGACAGACATACAAGGTCACAAATCCTATGATTTCACTTACAGGGAATATCCAGAAAAGGTGAATCCATAGAGGCTAAAAGCAGACTGATGGTTGCCAGGTGCTGGGGAATTGGAGAGTAACAGCTTAATAGATACAGGGGTTTCTTTTAGAGTGGTGAAAATGTTTTGGAGCTTGAGAGAGGTGGTGGTTGGACAACATTGTGAATGTATTAAATGCTAATGAATTGTACACTATTTTTGGTGATTTTTACCTATTTAAAACAACAACAACAACAACAAAAACTGCAAGAGGGAGTGCTCTCTTTGTTCTAGCTGAGAACACAGAAGCAATCTAGGCTTCCTCTCCCACTGACCAGAGACTCTTTCCTTAGGCAAGCTGCTTAATGCCCAGCCCCTCTAGGCCCTGGTTTCCTCATGGGTAGGAAAACGAAGCTGGACCACTAGGATCCCTTCCAGTTCAAATTCAAAGGCAGAGAACTTCAACTTCTTTCTTTTACCCTCTTTCATCCACATGCTTGAAAATGACTACATTTGTCCTGCAGGTAAACATACACTGCAAGACAATACTGTTGAAATTAAATTTCAGGGAAATTGATTTGTTTCAGTTATTAATAAAAGTATTTTAATATTTAGTATGATAATGACACATTAACAGACAAGTTACTAAAACAAATGCACGTTTATCATTAGCTGCGTGTTTGCCGCTTCTCTGAGCTTGTGCGTGGCTCCAGCCTGTCTGTGCCCCTCGGTGTAATCACACACTGTGTTTTTGCTAGTTACGGTATCTCAGGCTCTTCTGCCAAGTGCAGGGCTGGCAGCCCCAGGTTAATTGGGAGGCCCTTGATTGATTAATAGGTGACCTTGCCAAGCAGGGACGGTGGCAAGGGAATTGAAAACCTGTCTACACTGCCTATTCTTTGCAACGAAAGTAATCTTGAACAGATTGAAGGTGATAGTCACTAAAACTTGCTCATAGACTGTTGCTCTGGGTACTGCTAGAGCTTTATTCTGAAATTATGGAGGACCTTCCCTATGGCCGATAGCATAACTACATGGCATTGTCTCTGCAATGGCTTGGGTTCTAGTTCACATGCTGCAGGTGTGGCCAATTTTTTAAAAAATAATAAAGTTATGGAAATATTATTTGAATAGTGAGCCAAATTTACCCAGTCCTGGGATTTAAAGTCCTGGGTCAATATGTTCATTCTGGGAGGTAGGGATGTAATTTTGTGTTTTACTGACCACCACCCCCTCCACCTTCTACTGTGGATTTCTGGTCCTCTGTAAATTCCCTAATTGTTCTTAGGAGTCTCAGGAGTATCGGGTAAGGAGTTCCCACTGTGGCTCAGTGGGTTTCAAACCTGACCAATATCCATGAGGATGCGGGTTCGATCCCTGGCCTTGCTCAGTGGGTTAAGGATCCAGCATTGCTGTGAGCTGTGGTGTAGGTCTCAGACACAACTTGGATCCTGTGTTGCTGTGGCTGAGGCACAGGCTGGCAGCTGCAGCTCCAATTCGACCCCTGGCCTGGGAACTTTCATATGCCATGGGTATGGCCCTAAGAAAAAAGTCTTCAGGTAGAAAAATTTTAGCCAGCTACCAAGGATTATCTATCAATTCCCCCCTTTTCAATTTAGGCATATCTCCTTCTGAGGTCTGCTACAGACCCTGAAGCTGCAAAAAACATAAGCCACTGCCTACCAGGGCCCACATTCAGCACACCTCAGACCATACATTTCCAGGTCCCCCATTACCCATAATGCCCCTGAAGGAGATCACTGGATGGGCCAAAGTATCCTGGTCATGCAGGGTCAAGCAAAAGTGGGGTAGGGGCCTTCTGTCTTATGGTATTGCATCTCCATTTCACTGCTTAGCACAAAAACAGCCCTCCAGCTTTCACTACAGGCCTCCTGCTCCCAGGACTCCACCATGACTGATAGGGAGGCAAAGCCAGGAGACAGATACCCTGCAGAATGCCTAACTACCCCTTCACTGGCCCCTGAAGTTTTGTCTGGGCTAGGCTGCTCTGCCTGACACTCTCCCAGTGATTTCTCTTTGGGAGGCGCCCCAATCCTTCATGCAAATGGACCCTTCCTGCAGGCTTCAGACAAGCCCAGACATGCCCCAGTCTCAAAAGGAGGGTGCCCTGGCTCAAGGTCAGACGCCAGTTTCCCAGTAACTATTGGACAGGCACCTACTATGTGCTGGGTGCTAGGAGTGCAAGGATGATGGGCTCCTGTCATCTAGGAGGTGCTGTGGGAATTTAGACAGCAGTTCCTTGAGGCTTGCCAGTCAAGCCATTACCCTAGTTGGTGCACCTCCAGCTGAAAGGTCATATCAGTAGTGTGCCAACTTATTGCAATCTGGGCAGAGATCCTCCTCTCTGTATAACGAGGAGTTTCACCTAGTTTCTCCTTGACTTCTCCTGAACATCCTTCAGGCTCTTCCTTGCCCATGTGCCTCTGTCCACTTCTTTCCATCAGTAGAAGCAGCAGCAGCATCCCTTTCTTGTTCTGCTCTCTGTTCTTGGCCTGGACTTCATTCCATTTCTTCTTTCATATTTCTCCCCTCAGATGCAAAGAGGAGAGGGCCATGGCCCGGTGGATAAAAGTGCAGAAACTGTAGGGGACTGAGTTCAAAATAAACAATACCTCTAACGCCCGTACATTCTTCTTTTTTTAACTTCTTAAACAAATATTAACTATACTTTTAATTTATCTATTTTTCCTTTTTTTTTTTTTTAATGGCTACACCTGCAGCATATGGCAGTTCCCAGGCTAGGGGCTGAATCAGCTGCAGCTGCTGGCCTACACCACAGCCACAGCAATGCCAGATCTACACTGCAATGCAGGATCCCCAACTCACTGAGTGAGGCCAGGGCTCAAACCCACATCCTCATGGACATTATGTAGTGTTCGGAACCCTCTGAGCCACAACAGGAACTCCTATTCAGTTTATTTAAACTAAAAGAGAAAACAAAAACAGCTCAACCTTTTTTTTGTTTTGGTTCAACTTTATATAAGACCTTATGTGATGTAACTTACATAACAACTTAATGTGAAAACTGTGCATTCTTTTGTTCAACTTAAATGAAGAACCCACGTGCAAACTAACGTAAAACATAGACATAGCTTTGCACACAATTTACGACTCTTTTTTTCCTGATTCTGTCCTCTGGTGTTCAGTAGAAAAGGGAATTTTAAAAGTCCATAAATCGGCTTACCTTTGTGATAACTAAGGAGTCGTCTCAGTAGTGGCCCTCTCTCCCACATAAATGCGGTTTTCTGTGGGAAAAGTCAGGTGAAAAATCTAGAATATTATCCTTTGGGGGAACATAATTATGTTGGCTATTACATGAGCATGTGGATAATTTTGAAGGCTGACTTTCAGAACATCGTATTTTAGTAAGAAGCCTGAAAGGTAGGTAAGTAGATGAAAACATCCAGCAAAGCAAAATACAGTATTTTCAGGGTTCCAGGAGATAACGACCCAGTATTTCTTCACTGTTCACACCCTCCTTCGTTGAGCGCATAAGACCTTGAATACAGCAGGGGTCAGGGAGCTGCTTGTTAATTTTAGTTAAAATTGGATTCTTCCCTGTCTCTCAATGGCTTGAAGCTGCCGACCTGGGTCAAAACAGCAGAGGAAAGGGGAATAAGGTAGCAGGTAAACCTAGCACGAGATCGTTGCTAAAATATTTGCTCCTGGATTTATTATTTTAATCAAAAGCCTGTGAGCCTAGACTATGCTGTTAATTTCATTTACATTTTAAGAGTTGGAAAGCAGCTTTTCAAGTTTGTTTTGGGAATTTATGTAAAACAATATGCAAATCGATAGCATTCTAAAAATGCCTTTGGTTCTCCAGGCCCTCTTCGGGTCACAAACAAGCGAGGCGGGCGCCGGGCTCGCCGGCCGGGTTTCTTGGGCCAGGGGTAAACCCGGCGGGGTGGCGGGCGGGGAGGAAGGGCTGTCCCGGAGGCGGTCCCGAGGCGGAGCCTGGGCGGGGTCCGTGACGCTAGGAGTCGGCAGGCTCAGGGGCTGGACCTCAGCCTCTCCTCCCCGCCTGGGGCCGCCGACGCACCAGTGGTGGCTCTGCGCTTCCAAAAGGGGCCCTCCGCCTGCTCACTGGGCCAGACTGGCGCTGAGTCGTGAAACCCTACACAGCTCTCGCCGGTCCCTGAACAGGATCACTCCTTCCCAGAGTTACGAACAACTTTCCCCTCTCCCTGGCGCCGCGGCGGCTCGGGTACCTTGGCCGTCGCAGGTAGCTGAACCCCAGGCCACGCTCCCCGCGCCTGGGCTGAGCATACACTCAGGTCGCTCCCTCTCTGGGTGCACGCTGGGGGTCCCTGACCTCGGCTCTGTGGGCACGATGCCCCTAGGACACATCATGAGGCTGGATCTGGAGAAAATCGCCCTGGAGTATATCGTGCCCTGTCTGCACGAGGTCGGCTTCTGCTACCTGGACAACTTCTTGGGCGAGGTGGTGGGCGATTGTGTCCTGGAGCGCGTCAAGCAGCTGCACTGCACCGGGGCCCTGCGGGACGGCCAGCTGGCCGGGCCCCGCGCGGGCGTTTCCAAGCGGCACCTGCGGGGCGACCAGATCACGTGGATCGGAGGCAACGAGGAAGGCTGCGAGGCCATCAGCTTCCTCCTGTCCCTCCTCGACAGGCTGGTCCTGTACTGCGGGAGCCGGCTGGGCAAATACTACGTCAAGGAAAGGTCCAAGGTAGGACGTGCGCGGACGCTCGGCTGCTGCAGCCCGCGGGGACCGGGGACGTTCGGAGTGCGCTGATTGTTGCCTTCACAGGGCAGCAAGCGAACCTTAGTTTTTTAACCAAGAAGCAAGAAGCCTGCCTCGTCCCCCAACCCCCTTCCCATGTTTGGACAGGTTATTAGAAACATTATGTATGATCCGAGGCACACCTGAAACTCTTGACCTTAAATGTTTACTTTCAAGTCACCTCATATTGCCCTTCAGGCCTTCCCTGTGTGGAGGAGATTCCGACATAAGCACTTTTAAATAATTCTAGAGACAGTGTGATTTCACGATGTGGCATTTGGTTTGCGGGATTTGGCAGATGTGAGAAGAATTTGACTTGTGAAGGAGTAAGGCTCATCTACACTTTTGAGTGCTGCCTTTGGCTTGTTGCCCCCGGGACACTATTAGATCACCCACTTGATGTAAAAATGCTCTCCTGGTGCTGAGCCCAGGCCACCACTTGCCTTTCCTAACTATCAATTGCTGGGGAAATCCATCAGAACAACCAGTTAAGTGATCCAGAGAGGGTAGTCAAGTACCTCTGGAAAGAAACCATGTTTTTGTTCACATGGCCACAAGTTGCTCTCTGGGTAGTAATTTATCCTGGAAGCATTTACAGGTAGATTGGCAGAAATACGGGAACGTGGAGTACCATGATGTTGGTGTGTGTGTGTGTTATGGTGGGATAGTCTAGTTACTCAGTCTTTTCTGCAAAAGGTAATCTAGCCGGGGCAGAACTTCCAGGGCAGTTCTGAGAGTGAGCTGTACCTCTTTTATTGTGGACTGGTCAAGGGGCACTTGGAAGTAGAAAAGTTTTACTTTAACTCAGGGAGGCAAAACATACTAGAGAAGGAAGGTGAACATTCACCTATGTACTATTCTATAACACGATGTGTAGTTTTTCTCAATTTAAAATTTATCCTGTGGTAAAACATACCATTTTTGTCTTATTTGTCCCATACGCTGAGGTGAAGCCTGAAAAGGTGTAGAAATGGAGGGGTTGGATTGACTCTCCATGGAGTCAAGGAGAAATAGATTGCTGTACACCTTTCAAGCCAGGAGGAGGACATGGATAGAATATCTGAAAGCATTGTTATGGATAGGATGCAAAGAAATTAAAACTTAGAAGAAAATGATGCTTCTTAAACTTTACTTTGACTAGGGGAAAATTCAGTTATCAGGATTCTGTAGAAGATTGATGGTGAAGTGTGTCTTTACTCTTGTTCCATCGTTTTGGTGATGGAGTAGAAAGCCATTTGTCTTGATTAGTTTTGTCTTTGCACTAAATGACTGCACCTTTGGGGTGTTGGGGAGGGGAGCAGCTAGCCTCCGTGTTGCTGAGGTGCTTGTAGCTTTCATCTAGAAGAGCAGGTGGTGTCTTAGCAGTTTTTAAAAAAATGTCTTTTAAATTTAGGTGTTAGGAATTTTCCCCCCAGCATTCTAGGGACAGAATTTGCTCTGAGGGAAATCAGAATTAATTGACAGAAAGAGGTCACTAATGTATTTGAAAGTTAAAGGCTTTTTTTTTTTTTTTTTTTTTTTTTAATTTTAGCTGTGACTTAGTGGACAGTGGTAGGTTTTAGGCTAGACTTTAACTCCACAAATTGAATGAAAAGCACTGTGTACCTCTGGGTAAGGGAAGGAAAAAAAAAAATCTCTCTAGTTTTGATTCTTCAATTATGGATTATTACCTGGCTAGAACAAGTAACTTTTCAGTTAGCCATTTCGGAAGGTGATTGTGAATTGAAAAGAGAAAATTCATCATTTGTCCACTGAAGAGACATTTCCCCATACCTTGATTTCCAGCTTTCCTTTAGTTGTTTGACACAAAGCTCTTTATTTCTGCCCTTTAGAAAAAAATCACCTCTGAATTGGGATATTCTCTGGCCAGCTAGAACCAAATGTAAACCACTTTAGGAAACAATTATTATACCAAAAAAAAAAAAAAATGGTTGATTTGTTTGTATCAAGTCTCCTTAGTAATGTCTCATGGCCCTGGGTCTGTTAGTTGAAGTTCGTTGTAAAAGCATTGTAGGAGCACATTACATTTCTACATGATTTATATTAGTTCCACCTTAATTTAACCTTATTTACTGCTCTTCCCTCGCCTGAGTGCGTGACTCTGTGCTGTTTCCCAGAGTGGTGTTGTAGATGCAGTTTCCTGCTGCATCCTTCCAGCGGGTTTTCAGTAAAAATTAAATTTTTGAAAGGCAGAATTTGTGTATTTATTTTAATCATGTATTTGTAACTTTTTATTATGAAAAATTTCAAACCTATATACATGTGAAAGGCTACTACAATGAGCTCCCATGACCCATTTTCATTTATGTATCTTAGAACCATTGCTTTGGGGATACTTTATATTTTGAAGTGTTATGCTTATCAATGTATTAATCCTAAGTACTTTGCTCTCCCAACTTTTAAACATCATTGAACAATGTGATAATGCTCTTTATTTCCATGAAACAATAGCAGAGGCATTGGGAATAGACTAGGAACATGTACTGGATCTAAAATTGAAATTGTGAAAGACTATAGAAATAAATATTAAAGGGTTCCTCTCCCCGCTGTAACAAAAGTTGTTAGTGATCAGAATTTCTTTACCTGTGCTTTGTTGAAGAAAAAAATCCAAGGGTGTTGATGACTCTGAGGAAGAAGTTTCTATGATATACTGCAGTATGGCGCCCCCTAACTTCAAACATGATCATTGCTTTCAAGCTACAATAGATTTCTTATCTGTTACTCCCTTTTGGAGAATTTAAACCCTATCCAAGATAAATATTGGTTGTAATTTGCTCCTTTTGCTTTGGCTGCCTAGATCTTGGAAATGGCTGTTTTCCAGAGAACGTGTAATTTATAGAACCCAAAGTCCTTCTTCTTGAAGCAACTTTCACTGTAGACTCACTAGTTAGTAAGTCTAATAATAATTACTACCTTTAAATGAGCAGTTTGCTCTGTCTGGCACTGTGCTAAGCACTTTTCAGACACTATCTGTCTGACTTAGTCTTCAGAACCATAATCTTCGGCACATTGAGTGATTAAATCATTTGCCCAAGGTCGTAAAGTCAGCAGTAAATGCAGTTTGTCATAGAGGTTAGGGGCTTAGACTTGGGGTTGGGGGTTAGATTGGGGGAGGGTACTGTTTGGGGCTGTAGAGAAGTTGCTAAGTTTTCACCAAGTGTAAAATGGGAGATACTACGTTAAAGCTTTTAGGGGAAAGGAGCATGAAATAAGGCGATGTACATAAAATTCTTAGCAGAATTCTGATCTTCGTAAATGTGTTATAAGGCTGTAAGGGGATTCTAAGGCAGTTCTGTGTGACCCGAGTTTGTGTTCTTGACTTTTACGCTCCGCCTTTCCCTGCTTCCATTCTCTTACAAGTGTTCACTCAGTATGGGGTTCTCTGCAGGGGGTGGAGATACAAAGGTGAACTGGCGTAATCCTTGCCTCCTAGAGCTTACATGCACATGGACTTTTGAATTGTAGGATCCTCTAGTTCACACTTGATTAATTCTCAAGCTTTTAAAAAAGCGAAAAGACAAACCCCAAACATTAAAGTGGGTCAGTTAAGCACATTTGAAGAAGAGCATGGAATGCTGTGCCAATGTTTTCCGATGGTTATTTGTAGGATGAATATTTGTTAAGGTTGGGTGTTAGGATCCCCGACTGGAATAGCCCTGGATGATGGGGTTATGGGGGTTGTGTCGTGAATCAGCAGTTCAACCCTCCCCTGGAAACAATGCAGAAAAGTGATGAAACAGCAGGAAGTTATGGATAATAGAAAATGTGTTACAAAGTGGTGGATTTGTTCCTTTGCTGTTAGAGCAATAAGAGTTTGAGCCCTTCCTTCTCCTGTAATGTCAAGAATATTCATTCCTTGATGCAGCTTATCATGGTTGCAAACTACTTAATGCAAACCTGGGATGATGAATTTTGAACAAAGATCAGGATCTCCCTTAGGACCCAGGTGTAGGAAATGCAGTTGGCGTTCACCGAAGACAGGAGCCCTGAACTAGGAACCAGAAAGCCCTTGACATCCAGGACAGCCAGTGTGTTAGTTCTTATTCTTTGGCACTCAGTGGCTTCCATCTTTACTCTCTGCTTTCATTCTTTATTTGTTGCCTTCCTTTCTGTCCAGTTTTTGCAGCTTTTCCGTGTATGTGGCTCAAGATGGCTGCCCGATGGTGGCCATCTCAGCCTCACTTTGAGTTCTGCAGAGACTTAACTGGCATTCTAGAATCCCTGTTTGCATTTCCTGGGAGAAAGTATGATGGTCTCACTGTGGCTCAGGGGACCTACCTGCCTTGGGTGGGGGTGGTTTGGGGACATGACAAATGTGGTTGCCAGGGCCCAGGAGAAGTATAGTTCTTAGAGCATGAGGTTTGAGAGCTAGGCATCATAAATGGTGTCTCTGCAATAATAATCTTCAAAATTTATCTGCAAATGTGCTATCTTAGAGGGAGGAGGCATGAGTTTGAAGCACTCGAACATCTTTCTATAAGCATGTGAGTATTCTTAAAAAAGGTTTCCTATTTAAAAGTAACTTAGCTCTTGGAGGAAGAAAATAAATCTCAGGAAATAATGTACAGAATACAGCCTCAGTGACAGTGGAGCAAATTTTTCCATTGGGTGAATTTTCACAGTGTTCTTTGTTTGACACTTGAATGACACTTGTGAACAAAGAAAAGAAGGTGTGTATGTGTGTCTGCTTTATATTTTCTCTTATTCAGTTTTGGGCCACTGGCCACTCCACCACAGCCTTGTCTGCTTGCAGTGAAGCAGGAAATCAGGAGGTATTCATTTAATTTATTCATTCACAAATCATTAAATATCTTGCACTGTGGTAGCTCTGTATATGGATGGAAGAAAGGAGGCAGCAAGGGATGATAAAAGTGCCTAAAGAAGCAAGCTGAAAATTGAGTCATGTGAAATCATTGTCACCAACTTTGCTTTCTCTTTTTCTGGTCAAACGATCCACTTTTAAACTGATTGGTCATTTTTGTTTCTCCTTTTCGGGCTCGATCCTATTTGTCTCTTTATTTAACATGAGGTGACCAAAATAGGTAACCAGAACTATAAGGACTTTCATAATTTTTGGAGCGAGACTGGGTTTGCTTCATAATCAGGTAGACTGGAGGCAGGGTCGATAGGTTAATTCAATTGCATCAGTGTCTGATTTGGGAATTTTTTTTATGGCTACGCCCACAGCATATGGAAGTTCCTGGGCCAGGGACTGAATCAGAGCTGCAGGTGCACCCTATGGCACAGCTGTGACGACACCAGATCCTTTAACCCAGTTTGCCAGTCCAGGGATGAACCTGTGCCTAAGAAGTGACCTGAGCCATTTAACCCACACTCACTGTGCCACAGTAGGAACTCTGGGACTTTTTTTTAAAGGAAAAAAGTTACTCTATTAAATATTTTAAGCTCAAGAAAACTGTGGTAGGATGTAACCTCTTAAAATCAGTCATATTCTTTAATTTACCAGGAATATGTTAAAACAATTGTTTATCTCATTTGCCCATCTGGTTCTTTTTTTGAGGATGTTAGAATATGTGCACCTTTTCCAGAATTTTATATGTGGAAAATAGACACTGAAATTCAGATGGCCGGTGGTTTATAATGCGTAAATATAATTCTGACCTCAAACTGATAAGCACCTATAGGTGGAATTATGTAGCCTCTCTGTGCATTTGACTTTTGGATGTCATGAATTATTTCCCTTTCTGACCTTACTCAGCTCAAGCAAAAATTGTGAATTCTTTCTTGATTCCCGACTCTGGCTAGAAAACGTTCAGATTTTATAAATAACAGGCAGTCTTGTGTGTTTCAACTCCATCCTGGAAACATACTGTTTATGGAAGACTTCTCTAATGAGCTTAAAATGGGGGGCGGAGTTTAACCCATAGTGAGCAGAGCACTTCTGAGAAGCATCCCCAAGTGCCCCAGCATCCTAGCACTGCAGGATAAAGCTCAGAGGGCACCTTGCCTGTGGGCCACGTTTGCTCAGTTTGGCAAGACCTCTGCTTTTGACTCACCTTGTGGCCTCAGCTAAATTAAATGACAGGTTGACCTGTGTCTACTGAACACCAAGGATCTGCTTGCAGGTTAGCCCTCTGCAGAAGGTTATTCATTCTTCGTTAATTATTACAGCTATAGACCTGATAATTCCTTTGTAGCAGCACTTTGTAGCTGTTAACTAATATCGCTCTAAGAAATGGGTGTCACTTTTTCTAGGGTTTGTCAAATGCACATGTTCTGACAGTAATGATAGTTCAGATGTTTTCTGCTGGGCAATTGCCAGGGATGCCCAGCGGGAAGCTGAGTCCAGAGGCACTGGAATTGTAAATTCAACAGACAAATCATTTTATGATGCCAGACTAAGGAATTCGGCTTTGGCAGATTGCCAGGAGCTGTTGATTTGGCTCAGATTCAGAGCTGTGTATCTGTTTGCCAAGCAAGATTAGTTAGCTTGGTTCATTATACATAGAATTTGTGCCCCGTTTCCCTCCATTATTTCAATCTTAAACCAGTATGGCTCTTACCTTAATTTTGTATCTTCTTTTCATATTGACTTGTGTCTGAGTTCCTATTCTTGTTTTCTGGTGAGCTGGTAGTGACTGAGTGTCATATTTTTTTTTCAGCCCCTGCCCCAAACTAGTCCCCACATTACAGACACAGAGGTTTGCAGTTCTGTCATGTAGGCGTTCAGATCTTGTGTTGGATTTATTTGGTACCTGCTTACTGAGTATCCTCCATTTTCAGGACAAAGTTAAGTCAAACCTTAAGTTAAACTAATTTTAAAAAATTTTTTATTTTTCTACAACTTTAAAGGTTATTTCCCATTTACAGTTACTACAAAAATGGTGACTGTATTCCCTGTGTTATTCAACACATTCTTGAGCCTTACACCCAATAGTTTGTACCTCCTCCTCCCAACCCCTACATTCCTCCTCCCCCCGCTGATAACCACTGGATTGTTCACTATATCTGTGAGTCTGCTTCTGTTTTGTAATATCTGTTCATTTGTTGTATTTTTTAGATTCCACAAACACATGATGTCATACAGTATTTGTCTTTTTCTATCTGACTTATTTCATGTAGTGTATCGCCCTCCAAGTTCATCCATCTTGCTGCAAATGTCAAACTTTTGTTCTTTTTTTTTTTTTTGTCTTTTTTGCCTTTTCTAGGACTGCTTCCGTGGCATATGGAGGTTCCCAGGCTAGGGGTCTAATCGGAGCTGTAGCCACCAGCCTACGCCAGAGCCACAGCCACACCAGCTCTGAGCTGCGTCTGCGACCTACACCGCAGCTCATGGCATCGCCAGATCCTTAACCCACTGAGCAAGGCCAGGGATCGAACCCCCAACCTCAAGGTTCCTAGTCAGATTCGTTAACCACTGATCCACGATGGGAACTCGGAACTTTTGTTCTTTTTTATGCTGAGTTTTATTCCATTTGTGTGTGTATGTGTGTGTGTGTATATGTACATCTTTATCCATTCATCTGTTAATGGACATTTAGGTTGTTTCCATGTCTTGGCTATTGTAAATAATGCTGCTAATGAGCATTGGGAGGCATGTATCTTTTTTGAGTTAGTGTTTTTGTTTTTTTTTCAGATATATAACCAGGAGTGGACTTGCTGGGTCCTATGGTTGTTCTATTTTTAGTCAAACCAATGTTTGATTCTTTAGGAGATGATCAATGTTTCTCAATGTTTCTCAAGTTCTGGAGTAAATGTACCTATGTCATATTAACTGTTATTTTTCTTTCCAAAATGAAGCCAAAATACTATTAACATATTTAAAAAATTGAAAGATACAAAGATTCAAAGAATTTGATACTAGTCTTGATTATTTGCCAGTGGGAAGAAAACTTGAAAAGCTCAGTTCTAGGTGTCAGCGACATCTTTTTGGGTTCTATTAGGGGAACTTGAAGTTGTTTTGAAGTATCTAGGATAATGCTCCTCTTTTTGAGCATTGTTTGGAAGTAGTAAAGATATACCATTTTAAAGAGTCTGAACCTTTTGGGGGAGCTTGCTCTATGCTCTCTAGACACAGGGAACAGAGATTCTGCCTGTGCTGCTCCCTTCCCGACCCCTCCCTGCGCTACTCATCTGTCTAGTCAAACCTGAGGGACTATTACTCGGAAATCTCAGTGCCCCACACAAAGCTAGCTGTGCATCTTTTTTTTTTTTTTTTTTTTTAATGTCTTCTTTCCTATTTTTAAAATGTTTTTTTCATTTTTTTTGAAGTTTCATTGAAATATACTTGATTAACAATGTGATCATTTCTGCTGGACAGCAAAGTGATTCAGTTATACATGTATACACATCCTTTCCTGTTTATATTGTTTTGCAGGTTAATTTGATCAGAACAGAACTTGTTTAAATATTGATGGTTCAGGCAGGAACAATTCGGCTATTGTGTGTTGGTTTGGCTTTTGAGGGTTTTTTTGTAACTTCACTGTGGAAGCTCAAGTCCTTTTTTCCTTTTTTTAATCTAAATTGTATTTCTCTTTCATAGTACAAATCCTTGAGGAAGGAAGTATTTTCAAGATACCCACTTTACCCTGCCTTTGGTTCTTGTCCTCCCTGTGATCCATTGTCTTGTGCTCTTGCCAGTGTTTTAAGTAGTGTAAAACCCATCGCTAATCATGCAGTCTCCATGCTTTGAAGAAAAAAGCCCAACCGTGTGCTCTCCCCATTGTCTGCTGTACACGCTGTGAGTTTAGCGTGCCATTTAAGGCTTTCTGTGTCTGACCCCATCTGACCCTTCCACATTTAATCTCCCACCGAAGGCCTTCCTTCCTTCCCCCTGGATCCCTGAAGTGCTAGAAACTGATTTGCCCAGCAAACCGTCTTTCCCGCTCTTGCCTCAAAATCCACGTTAGAGCCTGGTCCATGAAGTTCCCTCCAACTCCCTAGAACTCTGTGGGTGGCTTGTAGTGGGCCACCCCAGAAGGTTTATTTCTTTGGCTGATTACCCTGACCCCCATTTACTTATAAATTCTTTGAAGGCAGAGACTCTTGAGTTTGTTATATATACTTTTCGTGTCTCTGACAGTCCTTCACTGTTGACTTAATTTCATCTTTAAAAGGAACTTGGATTTTTTAAGGATGTCAGGGTGTCAGGGAAGCTATAAATATTTTGTTAGGCCAAAAAGAAAAAAAAAAAAAGAAAAGAAAAGTTTTACAATGTGATCCCCAATTTGGTGTTAAAGGGTTAAACTTTTTTAATTATGTTAAGGGTTAACAGGCTACGAAGGACCATCTCAAAGGAGGGACTTGGGCTTTGTAAAGGGTTTTCCCTTGGTTCTGAAAGTCCATGCTCGACCCTAGAAAGTACTCAGTTACAGTGGATCCTGGCAGCTGGTATTTAGAGGTCTGACTCGGAGAAGCCGAGGACCACGGGGCTAGGACCCCGGCCTCTGGTGCTCGCTCTGCACCTGGCAGGCAGCGTCTCAGGACCGCAGTTCTTTAGGAATGAGGTTGATTTTTATTTTTATATTTGGATTTAATTTAGTCAGCACCATCCTAGGCACTGGGATGGACATTTTCCATTTTCTTTCATCTCACTGTGATCTTGGGCAAGCTGGTTATCTGAACCTCACTTTCCTCGTCTGTAACATGGGTACGATAGCAAATATCTACCTCCAGGATGATAAGGAATTAAATGAAAACTGAGACCAAAATGTCATTTGTGAAGGCATATCGATGCTTTCAGTGCCTCTGATTAGATTCCTGAAGAAGCGATCCGGGTCTAGACACAGTCACACCCCAGCTCACTGGCATGACTGTAATCTTCAGCAATGCTGCAGGGTTGCAACTGGAATGCTTCCTGCTGGTTTCAAGAATCACGCTGCAAAGCCTGTGCCAGAAACTGCCCTATAGGAATTCCTCTCACTTCCTGCTCTACCCACCACCTCCTGTTCCCCAGGTTAACTAGTGCAGCTGACTAATTCTAATTCCCCTTGACCTTTTATCATTTAGGGTGTGGCGTTGCACAAACTTTTGGTCTTGCCCCCAAAGAGCTATGGATTCTCAAAGTGTGGTTGTTGGACCAGCAGCAGCAGCCTCACCTAAAATCTTGTCATAAATGCATATTCTTGAGCTTCTCCCTAAATTCAGTGAATCAGAAGTCCTCTAGGCAATTCTCATACATGCCAAACTTTGAGAATCACTGAATAAAATTAATATGAGGAGGCCAGGTAGGGGTGATGCTCTATCTTTCTATAGTTCCTCTATTAGTGAGAAAATCTGCATTCGCTCAGTTGAGCTTATTAATTGCTAAAACTAAAAAAAAAAAAATGCATGTGTCTTGGTTTATTTGGGAAATTTTTGAGAAAAAACATTAACATATTGTGTACACACACACACACACAACCCCACACCACACAATTTTACTATTATGTTTACCAATAAAGTTAATTTTCCAGAGCCAGAATTGGAGCGGAATTTGGAACTGATTCTCTCCCCTGTTGTGCTGAATGGAGGGAAACAAGCTTTGTTAATAATGCCTGCATAGTGTGGCTCCCCTACTTGTACCTTGTTCAGCAAGGAGTATGAGGAAGAATTGTAGGGATTTAGGATGAGCACAAACTGGAAAAGAGTGCCTTGTGAACAGATAATTCCCTCTGTGTTGAGCACCTATTATGTGCTAACTGAATACCACACAGAAGCCTAAGGTGGTTTTTGACTCTCTAGAATGAGATGGCTGCCTGAACGAGGCTCCAAAAGGCTGAGCTGTGGGACTCTTGGAAGGAAAGCTGACAAATCCAGGTTGACTGGAATCAAAGGTACGACCGGATAGAGTTGGAAGAGAGGCCGGTACTTGCCTTCTCCTACTTGGGCATGGAGGCTTTGACTTGCCGGGTAAGGTTGTTGTGGGTTTTTTTGTTTGTTTGGTTGGTTTTGGTTTTTTACCACACCCATAGCATTCAGAAGTTTCCGTGCCACAGCAATGACAACATTGGATCCTTAACCCACTGAACCACCAGGGAATTTCCCAGTTAAGGGTTTGAGCCTGTATTTGATAAACCACAAGAATCATCAAAGAATCCTTTATTGTGTTATCGTGGACAATGCTATTCATAGTCTCTCTGGAAATAAGTGCACTTGTTTTCATAAACAACTTTTTCTTGCTATTTTAGAAAAAAGTGTTTAGTTGTGGGAAGACCATGCTTAGTTTTATAATGTCCCGTAAATTTTTGTCTCTCTCCATTTCTATGTTTGTAAAATGGGGCTTATGTTGGAGCCCCATCTTGGAGGGTCATGGGGACAATTATGTTAACCATCACTGCCCCCTAGACCCAGAGCCAGGTACTCCTTTATTTCTAGTTCCCTTGCTGCTCCCCAGAGTAGCTTTTACATTTCTCTCTGACACGCTTTTTGCTTCCTCCCACCCCCAGTCTGAGAGGTCTTCTGGATCTCACCTGACCTGTAAGCCACCATGGGTCTGCATCCAGTGTATTCTAATGAATGTGATATCAGAAAGTTCCATGAATTCTAATTAGTGTGTTAGTAGTAAAGAGTTTCCTGAATAAGCTTTGAACCTAAGTAAGGAAATTATGTCTCATCCCTGGGATCCCTTGGAGTTTACCTTGTCTTCCCAAGGGAAATACACTCTTGTGTACTTCTGACTTTAAGAAAGCCTGAAAACCTGGGCTAAAAGGACAGGTCCTGGAGACTCTGACTTCTTTCCACAGAGCCTGGATGGGGACAGCTGGGGGAAAAGACATAGGCTGATGGTTGACCAACTGCACCCGAAGCAGATATGGGGCTTCAGAGTTTAGAGTGGGATTGAGCTTGCTCTGCAATGGGAATAACCAATCAATCACAGACAACTTGGGCAACTGGTGTTTTGCTGTGAGATTGAATGAGTTTCCTTTGCTCCTCGCTTTTGTTGAAATACCACCCCTCCCACCCCACCTCCCCCTGTCCCCAGGCCCGCCCCACCCCCCTGGAGCTTTTACCTTACAGACTCAATACCAAGCACACTCATTTTTCATATATATATTTTTTTGCCCCTTATAATTTTCTACCATTATGGAAAGGGTAATAGGCAAAGAAGAGAGGGAGTCAAATACTTCAAGAAGAACTGAAGTATTTTTTTTTTAATGATTTTTATTTTTTTCTATCATAGCTAGTTTACAGTGTTCTGTCAATTTTCTACTGTACAGCAAGGTGACCCAGTCACACATACATATATACATTCTTTTTTCTCACATTATCATGCTCCATCATAAGTGACTAGATATAGTTCCCAGTGCTATACAGCAGGATCAAGAACTGAAGTTCTTAGTTCCCTCAAAAATGAAGTGAATCAGTTAATATTAGACCTCAGATAAGCTGCACCAGTAAAGCATGACCTGATGATTAAGGCCTCACTCTCTGCATCCAGACTAGCTGGCAAGTTCCCTAACCTCCTCATGCCTCAGTTTCCTCATCTGTAAAGTGGAGATAATTGTTCCCTCTCATGAAGCCATTATGAATATTGAATGAGGTAATGTTTGTGAAACACACAGAACAGTGTCAGGCATGTACCATTGTTTGTTCAGTAAATAAATGTGCCTCCTGAGTTTCATAGCTCTGACTTGCTGTGTGCCATTCCTTTCATTCAGCAGATATATTTTTGGATTTCAGTGCTGAAATCCAAATGTGAGCCTAAGATCTGGTTTCCTAGAAAGTTCCTTAACTTCCGTTTTCCAACATAGTTACAATGTCCCAAGTTAAGACTCAGACTCTTCAAATTCTTCGGGATGTGCAAGTAAGTGTTTCCTGGTTTTTCTTCAGAACATTGCTTCAAGGCATTTTTTATTTTTTATTTTTTTTTTATTTTTATTTTTTGCATTTTTTTTGCATTTTTTAATGTGTTTTGATTGGTAACTATATATTTTTGTATATCACACAGTTATCATGGATTCCTTCAACTATTTTAGGATTCATTCCAGATGAGAATTTAAAGACAGGCATACTTAATTCTCCTACCATTCTCCAGTCACAAACATTCTCTCTATTCTGCTCAGAGCCTTTAGAGAGCCACATGGAAAGTATTATTTTTTCCTGATAAAACTGTTTCCCACATCAAAGGAAGTTAAATGTTCTGAGTCCCTATCCCTGTGTTGCCTTAAGGATTACTCATGAGTTTGTTTTTCTATAGGAATGAGATAACTTCTTGGTCTGTATGATAACTTCCAGGGTTAATGACTTCTGCTGAAAACTTGTGGGCAGTGTGACTCAGGGCAGATGGTTGCTCACCTTGCCCTGAACCTGGAAATTCCATGAGCGAACGTGTCACCTGTCACCCTAGAGTGCTACCTGGCTGCAATGGGTCTTCAAGAAACTGCAGTTGTTACCATTTGCGGGAAGGTATTAGAGTGGATACGGTTAAATGCCTGTCTTAATGTCCTTAACCCAGGGCTCGGCTGACTTTTGAGGATTTCGTAATTGCAAGGAAGCCCTGAGAACATTTCTCTGGTGACTGGGATAGTGACGGGGGAGGGCCCTCCCGGTGCCGGTTCCCTCCGCGGGCTGCCGGGCTGTGTGCTCGGGTGTGGGCTGGCTGCCACCCTCACGCAGCGCACGTAGCCCTGTCACTCAGCCGTCACCCCGCTGGCCGGGAGCCAGGCCTCATCGGGAAGGGCCGCCTTCCCAAACCCAAACAGCCTGTACTGCAGTGTCGATGTTCCTGGGCCTGTTTACTGTGCTTAATTGCAGGGTTCTGCTTGAATCCCCTCCAAGAAGAAGAATTAAGCACATATCAGAAAGGAATGACAATAGTCTTTTAAATTCCTGGCCTCTGAGAGTTGGAGTGGCTTTTGGGGAAGTGTAAATCACTCAAGTTCAGGGTGATTCACTCAAGTTTATGCACGAAGCGCAGGATCCCCTGGAATAGAATCTTGATCTAGCACAGTTTGACCTTACAGACCTGTGAATCCTCTGCAGGGTCCTGGGTGTGTGTATATGTATTTCTGAGGGTGAGGGCCGGAGCCCAGCTCTTTAATGTAAGAATCTCAAGATGCTGTTATCAACCGAGCTGAGAACCCTGAGTGAAGGCTCCAGAGTCTTGGTAGTTGATGGTTGTTTGAATGATCTCAAAGTTAAGGCCAAGTTCATAGTAAAGAGGGGCACAGATGACCAAAGTCTACTTGAGGACAGGTTTTCAAGTGAATATGGTACATTCCCTGCCCTTCTAGGCACGCTGCTCCTGCCTGACCAGGAGGAACTAGCAGGCCCATTTTGCCAAAGCAACTGAGAGTTGATTATCACTTCTGATTTTTCATTTTCAGGTATGGGGGGGCATAATGATTACTGTTGCAAATTGGGAGGTAAGATTGTGTTTAGTAGAGTTCTGGGTATGTGCGTTCAGGGAAAGGAGTTTTTAGTGTGGCCTTAGGGCAGATGAAGAAGGCAAAAGGAGTTCTCAGTGTTCTCAGAAGTAGAATAGTAGAACAGTAGACATTTTTGTGAGTAACTTGGGGTTCATTGAAAGAATTACTTACCTGACAGATACGGACTATCTGATGTTCTGAATCTTCTGAACTGTGTGGTCAGAAGCTGAGACTTTGGGAAGGGGAACATGGTAGCTGGACACAGCTCATGTTGTCACTCGCCAAAAACATATTTTCCCATTTCTCCCTCATCTCATTATATCAGTCTTTAACTAGATAACAAGCAATCTGCCAAGATAACTAATGACAGTTTGCATGTTTTGTTTTGTTTTGTTTTTTTTGTCTAAAGTGCCTATATTATCTCCAACTAATTTCTTTATGCCAATCTAGATGAAGTTAGAATGAATATAAAGATTCTAAAACACTTTTTATGCTTATGAGCTGTTCATCGTCACATTGAGAGCTTACTTCTTTTGCAACGGACTGACAGCAGTGTGAACTCTGTGTAGTGACATTTTCTTGAAACTGTTAGAGAAAGCTTTGCATAATTGCAATTATGCCTTGTGAATATTGTACTGGAGGAATTTAAGTGATTTAGGTTATATATATTTTTCAATTTTTATTGAAATATAGTTGATTTACAATGTCTTATATATATATATTCTTTTTTAGAGTCTTTTCCATTATAGGTTATTACAAGATATTGAGTAGAGTTCCCTGTGTTACACAGTAGGCCCTTGTTGGTTATCTATTTTATATATAGTAGGGTGTCTTTGTTAATCCCAAACTCCTAATTTATCCCTCCCCCTTTCCTCTTTGGTAACCATAAGTTTGTTTTCTGTGGCTATGAGTCTTTCTGTTTTGTAAATAAGTTTGTTTGTATCATTCTTTTAAGATTCCACACATAGGTGATATCATATGATATTTGTCTTATCAAGGTGATATAAATTGAACCCATTTCTCGCCAGAAAACTTCACCTCTTACTTTCTCCATACAGATGATTTGCTTGGCTGTTTTTCCAAGTTAATAAAGCACATAGTCTTGTGTACCTCATTTCAAGTCTTACATATCTAGTACTCTGTGTGGTTGGTGCCTTATGGTGAAGAGAGGAAGGGTCCTGGGCCCCCACTGCTATGTCCAGAGTGGACATGGGGGAAAGCCTTGAAGGGGAGGAGGTCTGGCAGAGGCCTGGGCAGCTGTAGATGGTGCTGAAGAAGAAAGGATATGGTTGAGCCTAGTAAAGAGAGATGAGGAGGGAGCCCACATGTAGTTTGATCTCTCAGGAGAACCTCAGAGAGTGATTTCTAAATCTAGCCTGATGTATTTTTTTTTTTTTGTGGCCCTGATTTAAAAATTGGGATTGGGAGTTCCTGTGTGGCTCAGCAGATTAAGGACCCGATGTTGTCTCTGAGGATGTGGGTTTGATCCCTGACAACACTCAGTGGGTTAAGCATCTGGCATTGCCGCAGGCTGTGGAGTTAAGTCACAGATGCAGCTCTGATCTGGTGTTACTGTGGCAGTGGCATAGGTCACAGCTGCAGCTCTGATTTGAGAAATGTACATATGCTGCAGGTACGGCCATAAAAAGAGAATGAATGAATGAATGAATGAGTAAATAAAGGGATCAGAAATATTTAGGAGAGTTTACATACAAATCCATTTCAGCTGCCTGCTACTCTCCAAAAATCTGAAGATTTTATAACACCAGCCCCTCATCACAAAGGATAGCAAGTTTCCTAGTTGTAGCTAGCATAGTACACGCTCCCGAGTTCTGACGGCTCAGATCTGGTATTACTGTGGCTGTGGTGTAGGCCGGCAGCTCTAGCTCCAATTTGACCCCTAGCCCAGGAACTTCCATATGCTGAGGGTTTAGCCTAAAAAAAGACAAAAAGAAAAAATTCCACTCTCTAACTTAAGATCAAGTCACACTGGTTAACTATGGAAATCATGAGTGATATGAAATATGTTCCTGTAAAAATCTATACTGTTGACTGTTATTGGGGAAATGGTGAGTCTAAGTGGAGGCTGGGGTGGGACAGATACCTCCCCTTCCCGCCATAGATCTAAAATGATCATTATTGCTGAATGGACAGTGGAGCTCGCTGATGCCAGTGTTTTGAAATGGTTTACACATGCAGTCGAGCTGTGGTTGGTTTCAATGCAGAGCATTCTGTGTAGGCATTGGGATGGAAACCTTGGACTTTCCTTTTTCACCTTTTCCTTGGGGATTGATGGGATATGGTTTTTTATGAAGCCAACTCAATAATAACTCTTAACAGAGTTATTATTATTATTATGGTTTTTTATGAAGCCAACTCAATAATAACTCTTAACAGAATTATTATTATTGCCACACCGTGGCATTTGGGGAGCAGATTTTGTTACTTGGGTGTGGCTGTTGAAGTTCTCTATGTCTGTATAGGTTTTCAAAGACTCCTTACCCATTTACTTCCTGCAGAGTTGCTGCCGAGATATCCAGAGCACATATCTCTGGTCTAGTAAATTTAAATATTAATCTCATCAGGAAGTTTTGGAAAAATAATAAGTCCGCGATAAGGGAGACTTCCTCCTGATGGGTGTCAGTGTTATTGCTTGGCATGTTTGTCCTGTGATAACTGAAGTACTCTGGCGTTGCTTTTATTGTTCCTGGAGTGTTCTCCTCTATACACTCCAAATCCCTTCCCGGCTTGATGAGGTTTGGATAGCAACGCCGTGGAACCGATCAGTTTCCGGAGTTTGTTTCTGCCCCGTGCGCGATTTGGCACAGAAATGTGTGACTTGTTATTGATGTGAGCCTTACTTCTAAGCGCATCCTTAGCCTCCTGGTTTTAGACTGTGTCAAAGACTAACAAATATTGGGAATGTGCCCAAGCCAAGACCCATCTCCTGTGGCCCTTGTCCAGAAAACACTGATACAGTTGGCCTGTGTGGTCACGACGGGCCCACTGAGGCCCACAATAATTTCCTTCCATTGTTTCCAACTTGATGCTATGGCTTTGGGAACCAGGAGAGAGAGTGAAGATTACCTCTGGCCAGAGAAATTCTCTTTCTCTCTCTTAGGCAATCAGATACTTTGCTGACACTTAGGAGTTTTGTCCTAATAATAAGTCCCATGGAATGTGCCAGGTCCTGCCCTGTGCGTGTTGTTTTATAGATGCAGCACTTTGTAAAGGATGTACATTTGTGAGTTTGTACCTGTTTTTTCAGTATTTAATCAAAGCTGAGTCCTGAGGCAGGTAAGCACTTCCTAATGCCCTGAAGAACTCTGTTGCTGCTTCTGGTGTTGATGCTCAGATAGTCTTAGATCTTCTTGGACTGTTGGAGGCCAGGTACCCCAAGCCCTTCTTTACAGAAAAAAAAAAAAAACAAGCCTGGGATCACATGATTAGTTGCAGAGTAAATGAGGTGGCAGGCATCCAGACCAGTGACCTTTTCCTTAGAGTAGAAGTGTTTAAGAATATAAGATTATGTAGCATTGATGGAGTACTTTTTCTTCTTTTCAGAGCTGCACAGTGGGGAGAGGCTGAGTTGGTAGGGAATCCAGCTTGTAATTGTTTGTGGCTTAAGTGACTTTCAATTATTGGTTCCATGGTGGCTCTTATAATCCTAATAGCTGCTTCCAGGGATGGGTAATTCCCTAGTCATTACAGGTGACTTCATTTATCTCTTCTTCGCCAGCGAGGCCCATCATTTCTGTCTGCAGCCAATCACCTTTCTCCAAGCCATCCTTTGCCTGGTGGTACCATCATTTATTAAATTTTGATCTCAGTACCCTCAGAATTCCACCTCTGAAAGATGTTCAAGCTGACAGCCTCACTCCAGCTCTGAGATGACATTGCATTGACATTTTAGATGTTCAAAGGCAGGATATGGGGATTGCTAGCTGCATGGGAATATAAAGTTTGAGAGATATCATGATTTAAGCTTTAAGGTCATTATAAAGCCAAGTTACTATTCAGCCTTATTTGTATTCTATTATGCAACGTGTGTGAAGCCTTGCAAGTGCAGGCCTAGTTCATGTCTTCGTGTTACCACTCAGAGTGACTTGGCATGCATTGAAGCTGATTCATTGAGCCACTAGTGTGTTAGTTTGGGCTCTACCTGACTGTTATTTTACTAATGACAGGATCTTGTCATTCATAAGGGGAAATATGAACTGGATCACTACATGTATGTTTGAAGCTAATGTGTTTTTTCTTGTTGGGTGTTTTTTTTTGTCCGTGGAGCTTCCTGGGCCACTGCAGTGACAATGCCAGGTCCTTAACCGACTGTGCCACAAGGGAACTCCTGAAGATATGCTTTAAAGTGACAGAAATCTCTGCTAATCTAAGTGGAATGTAAACTTACTCTTGAGAGGAAAGAGCCATTTTCAAATCATTTATTTATCAAATTTGAACAGATAGTTTCTGTGTGTCAGGAACTATTCTAAGCCCTAAAAATATATCAGAAAATATTTAACAGGAAAAATATCCCAACACAACATCTTGTGCTGCCAGTATCTTCCCTGCATGTATCTCATCCCTACAAAGAAATTTTCAAAATAAGGTAATGTCCTGTGAGAAGAACTGGCTTTCCGTACTTTGCTTATTTTTTTTTTCTACTCTTTGCAATAAATTATCCAGGGAACAGTTAGAGGTTTGTTCATAGTAATTCCCTAATAGTAATTTTCAGTAGGATTTTGAGTTCAGCTTCCTGCTTTTATCTCCACCTGGCTGATACAGGTAATGTTTGGGCAAAGGAAGAGAATACCAGGTTATCATCTGATTTGATAATTGTCAGTAGGAAGAAGACAGGCCTCGAAAAAGGCATCAAAATGTGTCTGTGGCTTTTTCTACGAACTGGATCTGCCTGTCATCTATGCTAAAAGTTGGGGGCATAGCGTCCATTGGCCCTTTCCTCTTCTTTCTGTCTGAAGCATTTTATTGCCCTTTTCCTCCTTTGTGTTTGGCTTCTGTCTTTGTAAATGTAAGTATTTTTTGCCATTAATTGAAGACTGGCTGATTCGGTGATTTGAGGGCACTTGTTAATATGGCATAAAGCCTAAATCACCTAACCTCATGATTCTGATTTTGTGGGTCTAGGGTGGGAATCCAGAATCTACTTTTCCAAAAAGAAGGATTGAAGAAGGGCAGGGCATCCCAGTGATGATGTAGATATTATTTTAAATGTTCTGGAACTGCGGGAATACTGTTGAATGATTTTCCACGCAGCTGAGCCATAAGGTATGGCTTGGCTGTTTATCTTAGATGCTAAAGAGTCCACAGTCACGTATTGTACATGGACGTCAGGGGCCGGCAGCCACTTCTGTCACATTGCACCCTAGAAGACTGTTACTCAGCTGTCCACCGGTGGGTGAAGACTGTCTCAGCTTTGCTAACCAGCTCCCTTGGGATTTCTCCATAGGCGATGGTGGCTTGCTACCCAGGAAATGGAACAGGTTACGTTCGACATGTTGACAACCCCAACGGCGACGGCCGCTGCATCACCTGCATCTACTATCTGAACAAGAATTGGGATGCCAAGGTACTTGGAATAATGGGCGTCAAGTGTGGGGTTAGGAACTGTAGGAAAAGAGTTCAGAGGACTTAGAGTTTGGAGTTCATAATTCCCACTGAAGAATCTTTTCTATTTCACATTTCCTTTTTTCTTCTCATGGTATTAGTACTAAAGTCAATGAGATGAAAACAATAGATATGAAGTTAATTTGATGGGGGTGGGTGGGTAGGGCCATTATTAGGTTATAGGTTATAATTTGATGGTCGATGAAGAGAAGGTAACTTATTATTTTAGGAGCAGGGATCAGTTTTTTTTCGCCTAATCCAGAGCTAATAGGATTTCTCAATGTGGAATAAGATATACTTTTCCCTGACAGCAGGGATATACTTTTCCCTGCCAGCAGCAACATTTAGAGAATTTAATAAAAGTAGAGCTATTAGACAGAAAACGATTCTCAAGCAAGGTTTCCCACAGTCTTCTTTCTCAGGGTGAAATGCCTCTGTGGTGGCCTCTTGCCATGGTTTACTATGGTGTGAACGCCAAAGGCTTCATGGCTTATTTTCTTATATAGATAGAGATATGAAGTCTGGTTCCACGCTTACAAACATTTGTCTGGAATTCGTATGCTTTCTGAAAGTTAAGGATGATTTAGGAGTCTGAGAAGTTGGAGAACTTTTCAAGCTGATTTGGCTTTTGAACCTTCTGCATCTCCATTTCCTGTTCATTAGGACAGATGCTGGCTGTCCTAGAGTAAGGAGATTTTATCCGGGGTCAGAAAATCTAAATGTGAGGAGTTCCCGTCATGGCGCAGTGGAAATGAATCCGACTAGGAACCATGAGATTTCAGGTTCAATCCCTGGCCTCACTCAGTGAGTTAAGGATCCTGTGTAGGTTGCAAACACGGCTCGGATCCCGTGTTGCTGTGGCTCTGGCGTAGGCTGGCAGCTACAGCTCCGATTAGACCCCTAGCCTGGGAATCTCCATATGCCGTGGATGTGGCCCTAAAAGGACAAAAGACAAAAAAAAAAAAAGAAAAGAAAATCTAAACCTGGGAAACCAGTGAATCAGTGACAAGCCTCCCTATTTGATAACATGATTGGAATATATCCCCTTAGTTGTCCTTTAAAATCTCAAAAGGTGATGCTATAGACATGAGAGTAAAGTTGTCAGATTGGTGGTAATAAATAACAGAGTATGAAATCATTCAGTGAATATTCGTGTGCCTGTACTGGTGCCGGGCATTTGGCTGTGGGGAAATACTGATGTATAAGGCCTGAATTCTACCTTGACATGGTTCTTCTCGTGGATAGATGGGGTGAGCATGTAATAAAAAAAAGTAATTCAAGAAAGAGAGTGATGTATGTCCTAAAAGATACAGATAAGGTGGTCTGGGAGTCAGGAAAAAAGAGTATGTAACTTCCAACTGATGAAATCACTTTGGAGCTAGGGGAGTTCCAGAGAAAGCTGTAAATTCTAATTGAAGGGGAGGTTATGTGTGGTCACTGTCCTAGGGAGCTGTTAATATTGGATTGAACTATATGAAATTGCTGTAGGTCAAAAAGAGTCACATATTGGCAGTTCCATATGATTTGACCCAATAGTACTTCGTTTTGTATCCAGGGGCTTCGTGATGGGGGGGGGGCGGAGGCTTCATTTGGTATGAGGTGAATAAGGAGATATGTGTGTTAGCCAAGTTTGAACAAAGGATGAGGCCAAAGTACCATCTAGGGCATAATACACACATGGAGTAGCAGTTGGAAGATAGCTTTACTTCTAGATGATGCTAAACTATCATTGTTAATGAACTATGTCTGAGACCAGGAAATAATCTACCTTCTTTGTGGCCCTCAGCTACACGGTGGGATCCTGCGGATATTTCCAGAAGGGAAATCATTCATAGCAGATGTGGAGCCCATTTTTGACAGACTCTTGTTCTTCTGGTCAGACCGCAGGAACCCACATGAAGTCCAGCCTTCCTATGCGACCAGGTAACAGCCAGGGCCACAATTGCCCTTAAGAAGCTTCTTGTACAAACCTCGGTTCCCAGAGAATTCTCTCAGCTTGTGTTCTGAGCATATGAGGGGCCAACCACCCCCCAAAGCTGACAGCAAACATATTTGAAGTCAATAAAAATTGCGGGAGAAACGCTAGACTCGTTAGTACACCAAACCTATCTTGAACATACTGTTTTCCATTAGGTGAGCATCTTGGATTCCAAATTCCCCAGAAAGTTTTTCTCTTCTCTCGCTTCTTCCCCACCCCTCCATTAAAAAAACTTAATGTTGAATTACTCCTAGGGAATGTTGACTGTCACAAATTAGGAATTTGGTCTGGTTCCCTCTAGAGAAGTTGCCAGTTCCAAGTGGAGAAAGAACCTTGAGGAAAAAAAAAAAAAAAAGAAATTTGTTCTGATTTTGTTTTCTTTTCACCCTTTCCTTAGCTTAAAATTTTACTGTACTCATCATGTCCTAATAGTTGGATTTTTAAAATTCCTTTTTTTAAAAAACATACTTTATCGAAGTATAGTTGATTTACAATGTTGTTAGTGAAATTCCTTTCTCTAGATCATGCATGGGAAGGTTTTCAGAGTAAATGAACAAGTTAGCATTGCTTAGTATTAATCTTAGAAGTCCTTGATATAATCTATTTTTTTTTTTTTAGGGCCACACCTGTGGCATATGGAAGTTTCCAGGCTAGGGGCTGAATCAGAGCCATGTCTGCGACCTACACCACAGCTTATGACAATGCCGGATTCTTAACCCACCGAGAAAGGTCAGGGATCAAACCCAAATCCTCATGGATACCAGTTGGGTTTGTTACTGCTGAGCAACAATAGAAACTCCATCTTCCATTCTGATATAATCTTTTTTTTTTTTTTTTTTTTTTTTTTTTGCTTTTTAAGGCTCCACACGCAGCATATGGAAGTTCCCAGGCTAGGGGTCAAATTGGAGCTACAGCTGCTTGCCTACACCATAGCCATAGCAACGTCGGATCTGAGCCGCATCTGTGACCTACACCACAGCTTACGGCAACACCAGATCCTTAACCCACTGAGTGAGGCCAGGGATCAAACATGCATCCTCATGGATACTAGTTGGATTTGTTATGGCTAAGCCACAACGGGAACTCCAATGTAATCTTAATTTTGGATTCTGCCTCTCATTTGCCTTTGTTTTATGGACAAAGCTGTAAACCAGGTGGTATTGGAGCTCTGTGGGGTGTAGCTTGAATTGGGAATAGCAGTTGGGGGCAGGGAGGAGAGAGATTGGTTAGAAGGATAATGACTAAACCTTAACAAGCCTAATTAAATTAAAATCACAGGTGTAAAGTGCTTAAGGGTTATGTGTCTCCCTCCAGAAATCACGGATCTGAGCTCCACACAGAGCTGCATATTAAATGTCAAACTGGGATGTACCCTAGGTGAGCAGTTAAGTAATTCTACCACCAAAGCCTACTGTGGCTTATTTAATGGGACACAATAATTGGACCCTGTCATTTGTGCAGAATTCTCCAGTGTCTCCATGACCAGAGTCACAGGGGAAACATTAGCAAATGTTGATAAGAATCCCTTAGAAAAAAATCAAGTGCTATAGAAATTCCAGTAGCTGATAATAATGATAATAATAATAATAATAACAACAACAACAACAACAAATGAACCTTTTAAAAACTCAAGCATGAAATGACTCCTGTTATAGTCTATCCCATAGATGGGATAAAGCAAATGAATGGGATGCAGTAGAAAGCTTGAGGGCATTGTTATCATTGTGTCATTGGCTCAATGTGGAAAACTAAGAGAAAATAGCCCAGAATTGTAAGTGTCTTGTGATTTGGTAAGTTACTCTCCAAAGCTTCACTAGGATGTCATCTCTTCTTTGCTCTTCCCACCAACTTAAGTCTCTCAATCCTTAGCAGAATGACTCCTTTCCAGCATTTTTTGTGTAGATCATCTTGACCTGTTCCATTATTTGTTAAATCGCTTTTCTCCCCTGCTAGAGCCCAAGCTTCTTGAGAAAAAAGCTGATGTATTCACAGGACCATTTGAATTCCCATCGCTCAGGATAATGCCTGGCGCATACTCGGAATTCCTTACGTGTTTTATTACATTTAAATAGACTTGAAACCAGAGAAGTTTATTTTAAATTCAAATTGGGATGGAAAAAATTTAAACGTTGACTTTACAAATGACTGTTATGTGAAATTTATAGCAAGTATTTTTTATTTTTTGGTAGTGTTTTCAAGCCTCTTTTTAATATCTGCTTATCTTTCACAGATATGCCATGACTGTTTGGTACTTCGATGCTGAAGAGAGGGCCGAAGCCAAAAAGAAATTCAGGAATTTGACTAGTATGTGTTTGATAATTTTCTGTGATTTTTTGATCTAGTCAATCCATAACTTTTATTCAAGACTTTTATGTACATTCTAATATATTCTGTTTAGTCTCAGCTATAGCTTAGCTTCGTACATAATGGCATCTTGATGGGCCTAATTCTGTTCTTAGCTCTACTGAAAAATCAGAAAAAAAAAAAAAGCCACAAAGGACATCCCCTGTGAATGTCCACTGATGATGTGACAGTTAAAATAGATGGGAACTAGTTAACTTTTGATCATTAATGTTTGTCCATCAAACATAATGTTAAATTCTGACCCTGATTTTGGCACGTAATGAAAGAAATTCAATGGAACTTTAGCTATGATGGTTAATCTATTACATTGGTACAAGACCAGTGTGGTGACTCTGAATATAAAAACTGGGCTCTTATAATATAAATTGAATGTGACTTGACATCATTCCTGTTGCCTCTATCCAGTATTATAAGGCAGCATTTCTGAAAATATGTTATATTGAAACACAGGTTGGTTTGCAAGAAGATAAATTCCTGGCCACTAAATGTGGGAAATGTTACATATTGTATCTCTTTCTTGAAGAGTCACATTGCTCATGGGCATATTAATCAAGAAAATATTAATCTAAGAAATCGTACCATAAAGATGTATGTGACATTGCCTAACCCATGACCCATTTGGACTGTATGCCTAGCAAACACCAAAGAAAACAAGTTTTGCTAAACCCTTTCAGGAGGCACTGCATTCAGCTTTGTTCTGTAAGATGGGGAGCATTTACTGGAGGCTTTTGGGGTGACATTTGTGATACTAAACTCATCAGATCGAGCCTCTTACCCTCTTTGTTTTCTTTTCTGTTCCTAACCCAGGGAAAACCGAGCCTGCCCTCACTGAGGACTGACCCTGCTCTGAAATCCGCTGGCCTCATTCATCTTAGTAACAGTTCCTGAATTCTCTTTAAGAGTTGAGGAAGGCCTCTTCTGCAGGGACTCGGTGATGAGAACCCCTTACTATTGCTTGCATCATTCACATCCCTGTCTTGCGTATGGTACTTTGTGTTTTCTTGCCAAGACTGCATCCACCTCCAGACACTTTGCCAGACGAACTCATTTACTAACTCCAGAAATACCTGCAGACAACCTAGCTGGCCAGCGGTGTAATTGATAGATTTGGTGATCCTGGCTTTTGAAGCAAGAACCTGGAAGCATGAGCGAGGGCATGAATCTTACTTGCACTTTATGTACACTTCCTGATTTGAAAGGAGGAGGTTTGCAAAGAAATAAAATGGTGACAGATGCCACGGCGAGGCATCGCTGAAGCCTTAACAGCAGGAAACAGAAATGTGTGTCATCTGAACAATTTCCAGATGTTCTTAATCCAGGGCTGTTGGGGTTTCTGGAGAATTATCACAACCTAATGACATTATTACCTCTAGAAAGGGCTGCTGTCATAGTCATCAGTTTCTAAATCTCCAGGGACACTCCTTTTCCCTGGTCCTGCAACCTAGACTTTCTGCCTCTGCCCCATTTTGATGGAATATGTCAATGCCATTCATTTTCTAGTATCACTTCTTATTTGGAGAACCTAATTCCCTGGAGGCAAAAGTAGACATTAATTGTTTTGATTGCTTTGTTGAAAGGAAATTTGAATTTAAATCAAAGAGTGGGAGGGGGATCTTCCTGGTAGTTTGGAGCCAACAACCTCTGATAATGATGTCAAAAGACCTAATACATGTGCATCTTGAACAGTTTGAGACTGGAGATGGAGTTGGAACTGTGGACGTTCCTATTTTTCAGTTTTCCTTTTTAATGGCCTCACCCTTCTTTAATTTAACAAAGTAAGAAAATCACAAAAAAACTAGGGTGCTGAAATGTTAAAAGGAAATGGAAATAAAGCAAAAAATCCTGAAAAGCTGCTTGAGTTCTTCCACATTTTCTGTCCCTAGTAGCCTCTTCTCAGCAGACTGGACCCTCCAGATCCACTGTGGTTGGTAGTATGGCTGGAATTGTGGAATTTGCTAGAACTGTGGAAAGTTCTACTGCAGTGAACACAGATTCTGCTGCCTGCAGAATTCTGTATTGAGTCCATGAAGGTTACTCTTAGTTTCCAGTTCTATTTTCATATTTGTTAAATCCCTGTAATTTCTTGCTTGAAAACCCTATGCACATTAAGGGGCCAGAAACATTTTGTCACTTAACAGATGAATAGACTGTCCCAGAAGGAAGCATATTTTCGTGTGTACCTGGCTTTGGAAAATTTTCAGATAAGACTTGTCTTTTTTTTCTCACGAGTGCTCTATATTTTTTTTTCCTATAGTACTCATCACCTTCTAAGTTACTATGTAAATTACTTATTTATTATGTTCATTGTCTTGCATCCTTCCTCTAGAGTGTAAGCACAATGAAGACAGGGATTTTTGTATGTGTTCAATCAGTGGAATGTATTCCCAGCACCTAAAATAGTGCTTGGCACATAGTAAGAGCTCAGTAAATACTTGTTGAATAAACTCTTGCCTTAGTATTTTAATTGTTTGATTTATTTCCTCTATCTTGGGTAGGATGGGCTTGGTAGAATTTTTGCACATGTGTCTTTCTGTCATTGTTGACTTTAAGTTTAGGCTAAGAATTTTAGGAAGCTTTGATCATAGTGTCCTTTCATATTATCTGTTTGAAGAGGTCATTGGCAACTATGAATCTGAAGATTGAACAAAGAGGATTCTGCCCTTCTATGTCCTGGAACTACAGGAGTACGGAGAACTTCAGAGAGGATAGACCGCATTCTTCCTTTGGAACAATTTTGAAAACCTTCAACAAGAGAGAAAGAAAGAAGGTTGTTTACTAGGAGTTTTATATTCTGTAAAATGGTAGCTAAGTTTTTTCCATGATAACTATCATAGTGAGAATGATGATGATATTCTGAAAGAACATTGTTACAAAATATCATTACAATAGTATGTCTTGTATCTTTCACTTAGTCAATATTTTGAGTTACCCAAAGATCAGACCTCATATGCTTTGCCTTCCAGACAAAGGTCCTATAACCAAATAAACTATATATATATCAAATCAATTTTTAATGCATTGATTTTTTTCATGGCTGAATTTGAGTCCTGGAAAATACAACTAAGAGTGACTGCTTTTTTTCCTCCTCTCTTTGACAGCCCACTTAGGGGAGGACTTAGCCCTGATGAAGAAACATTATTTGGCAAATAATCGGATCAATTTCCTTTATATTCCTGGCAATGAAATGTTAAGAGCCTACCTCAGTGTTACGTCACCTACATAGTGCAGAGTCCTTGGCAGGAGATTAAATTTTGAGCCAAAGATCCAATTTCATGGAAAGAAAGGGTCTTACCTAAGTGCATTAAATAGATCTTTAGTAGAGTAGTTAATACCAATTAAATGCTGGGCTGTCTGAATTATGAATTATCCATTCAGACATGATTTTGTTTTTCTTTTTTAAATAACTCAGGTTGTTTTAGAGGCTGGATCATCCTAATTTCTTTTGGCCATTTGGTCTTGAAATTTCCTGAGTTTTAGGAAGCAATGATGGGAAATGCCATGCCTGGTCAGCAGTTAGCATGACATAGGAATTTAGAAATGTCAGGTATTTTATATTGGATCAACTATGCAGACAAGCCCAAGGGATGCTCTTGGTAAAGTTATTTTAAATAAAAATAATACAAAATTGACTTAGCTTCAGTCTTAAGTCTTTTAAATGGCATGAAAATAATACTGGTTAGTGAGATGGCTAGAGACTTGTCAAAACAGAGTGAAAATAAATAGTTCTTTTCAAGGTAAGGGTGGTTATAGT
This sequence comes from Sus scrofa, assembly GCF_054392235.1. Classification (NCBI taxonomy): domain Eukaryota; kingdom Metazoa; phylum Chordata; class Mammalia; order Artiodactyla; family Suidae; genus Sus; species Sus scrofa. Next base: position 74,415,861 of record NC_139389.1, read on the forward strand.
TGAACTCTGTTGGATAATATTTGCTGGCTTATATTTATATTTAAGACCCAGCCGGCTTTCAGACCCAATCTCCTCCCATCCGAAAATGATTTTTTTTTTTTTTTTTTTTTAATGGCTGCACCCATGGCATATGGAAGTTTCTGGGCCAGGGACTGAATCGGAGCCACAGCTGCAACCTATGCCACAGTTGTGGTAATGCTGGATCCTTTAACCCACTGCGCCGGGCCAGGGGTCAAACCCATGCCTCTGCAGTGAACCAAGCTGCTGCAATTAGATTCTTAACCCACTGTGCCATAGCAGGAACTACCAAAAGTGATTATTATTATTTTTTTTTTTTGTCTTTTTGCTATCTCTTTGGGCCGCTCCCGCGGCATATGGAGGTTCCCAGGCTAGGGGTCGAATCGGAGCTGTAGCCACCGGCCTATGCCAGAGCCACAGCAACGCGGTATCCGAGCCACGTCTGCAACCTATACCACAGCTCACGGCAACGCCGGATCGTTAACCCACTGAGCAAGGCCAGGGACCGAACCCGCAACCCCATGGTTCCTAGTTGGATTCGTTAACCACTGCGCCACGATGGGAACTCCCCAAAAGTGTTTTTTTAATAGGTTGCTGTCTCTCTAGGTTGATAGGTGAGGTCCTTTGAGATCCATGGCCTTTACATTTGCAAAACCAAGGTCAGGCTCGAGTCATGATACACTGCCATTGGTAAGATGACTACCTACTCAGAGGTACTCTGTGCTGGGCCTGTGCTACATGCTCTCATGGGTTTATTCTCTTTGCAGCCATGAAGAGGCAGCTCTTCTCTAACTTGGAGCAGTTAGGTGGCTTGTAGGAGGTCACACAGTGAAGGACTAGCATGATAGGATTTGACTCAATACCTCCAGCTCCACGGTATTTGCTGTCTCTGGTGTCTTCTTCCTGCAGAGCAGATGCCAAACAAAAGAGCAGAGATGAGTGGATTTGGGAGAGGGGAAGCTTTAAACTGCAAGCTGCTTGATATCTTTCCACCAGGTTTGGGTTATCAGCAGGAATCTCATGCTCAGCATCCTGAAGGAATGTCAGTGATTCAGTATAAAGCACATGAGCAGAAAACATCAATGTCATAGCTGAATTCTCCCTTGTCTTTGCAATGGGAGTTTTGTTGCATGCCTCTCAGGATCGTGGAGGAAGGTTGGGTATATGGCCAACACTGGTCTCTCTGGCTAACCCTGGGCATGAGCTGTATGGACGTGCTGTCCTCCATAGAGCAGAGTTAGGCAGTATGGACCATCTGGGAGAGAAAACGGTGCAATTGGGATGCCTCCCAGCAGCCCATGACGCATTGGGATATTTGGACAACATCCAAGCTGCTGCCCTTTTGTCCCTATGTCAATGCCCTCTGAGGGGATCTAGGGAAACTTTTGTTGTTGTTAATATACCTAACTTTCCAGCTTGTGTTTAAGGCTGAGATGTCAGTGTGGTTCTCTTAGTGACAATCCTCCATCGGATACATGGAACCCAAGGGAGGAGGCTGAGCAAGGCCCTGTCATCTTAGGGAATACTTGTCATCACCCTTAAGTGACACTGAGTTGAGACTGAGAAATAGTTTCAATTCTCCAAAGTACTTGGACAGTCTTTTATCTAATCTTTTGGAGGTGGCTTGTAGAAGGATGTCATTTTAATTTCTTTAGAACACAAAGCTCTTTTGCTTATTTAAATACCCAGAAAGACTAGGAGTGTTGAAAGAGCACCAGATTTCTTTCTTGAGTCCTGTTTGCTTGACCTTTGATAAACTTCGCACCTTGGAAAGTCAGCTTTTTTGGAAGTAGTTGCTGCTCACGCTCCTGTGTGCTGAGATTTTCAGAAAATGTAAAAAGACCATTTTGTGATTTTTTTTTTTAAGTTAGAGAATCGTCTCTGGTAGGGAATGGCTGGTGTGTTTTATTATCGCAATTTTGCATACAGATTTAAGAGAAGTTGTGGAATGAAATTCATTATTTACATTAGATTATTAAAAATTAACAGGTAGTCTTTGTTTTGTGCCTGTTTCTTGAGGGAAAAATGGCATATCCTTCATGACAGATGCCTCGTGGGCGTAGAGGTAGAAGATTTGGTACTTCATTTCTCTTTTGTGAACTTCCAGGGAAACGAGGGCTAAAAAGGGATGGGGTTGGGGGGCGGTGGTCTGTGTGTGGTAGGCCAGTTTTGAAGAGCTTTTGGAGCAGCTCAAATTCAGGCAAATCTCAGACAAACTAGTGGATTGGGGGTGGAGGCAGGGTAGGGGGGTAGGTTTCCAGATCCAAGGCCTGGGTGAAGATGAAGGAAGCGGCTGTACGCAGCCAAGGCAGGGCTTAAATGAAGCATTAGCCAACTATCCTGATTTTGAAAAATTCACTGGCGACAGAGTTACCTGCCATACAAATGCTGGGAAGTAGGAATTCCCCCTAGAGTCTTTGTCAAAGACCTTTATTTTTCTGAAAAGGTAATACATGCACATGGTTAGGGGCCAGGGCGGGGGCGGGGGAGATGGAAAAAAGCGAACAGTTTGACAAAGGTATTAGAGGGGGAAAAAAATGACTCGTCACCAGAAACAGCCCCTTGGTCAGTTTCTTCCTATTCCTGGAGGGTTAGCACCAGTCTTGGAAGGTCAGCACCTCCTGTGAAGCCCTCCTCCTGCAGGATTGGCACGTTTGCTTGGTCATTTCCTCCTATTTGTATGCTTATTCATCCTGTGGCCTGTGTTCTCCTTGACAGGCTGATCTTTTTTTTTTTTTTCCATCCTCCTGTGGGAAGAGATAACATTCTCAGGACTTAATTCTCATCTGATAAGTTTTATTTTTAACCAAGCTCTACATCCTTTCCTCTTTGCTTCTTTTTTTCCACGGGCCCCCTCACACTTTTCTGGCTTTCGGCTGGGTCCAGGGTACTGCGCCAGGGTTTTTCCGACCCGACCTGGAGCAGCTACTGTGGGTGCTGGGAACCTGGCTTAGCTTCCAAGGGCAGGGAAACTTTTTTCTCTGCACAGGGTCCTATTTCCAGCTGGGCAACCCACTCTTAAACGCCTGCTTCACCTCTGGGCTGTCTGTAAATGTCTCTTGTCAGTAAATTTATACTATCTTGATGAAGGAAACACGCTTTAAAAAAAACAAGACAGCTGTGACTTGCAGTGATTTGCGTGGACTGAACGTCTCATCCACAATGGCCTTGTAGCCACTTAAAGCTCTTACTGTGTGACAAAGCCATGACTTGACAGGGTGATTCTCGGATTGAGATGAATGAAAGCAGCCAGTGTCCACCCAATCGAGGGGGAAGGTTTTATTTGGCTTGGTTTGTTGGTTTGTTTGTTTTTTTTTTTTTTTTGGTCCTGAGACCTCTGAGGCTTTCCCAGACAAGTATGTTAGCAGGAACTGTGACCTTAGCTACGTAAGCATATATATACATTCTTTTTCTTCTTTTTTAGCTTTTGACCTGCCCCTCCCGCCTCCCCAAATATGACTAAATATGGTTGTGGCTGAAAGTTTTCCATCCAACACCAGGGGAAAGAGGAAGTTTTGAACCTGGGGAGGGCGATGGAGATTGCATTCCCCAGAGAGGGTCGTGCATGGGAATGCTGTTCCAGACTTGAACTTCATGGCCTCCAACTGCATTTTGTTCTCAATGGACCAGTTGTCTTGCAAGCATCTCTTTGTGCTGTCGTGCATCATGTATATAGTTACTGCATTTCCTACAACAGTGTCAGAGGCACTTGGAAACAAAAGTTAAAGATCTGTTGGAGTTCCCGTTGCAGCGCAGTGGTTAACGAATCCCACTAGAACCATGAGGTTGGGGGTTCAATCCCTGCCCTTGCTCAGTGGGTTAAGGATCCGGCGTTGCTGTGAGCTGTGGTGTAGGTTGCAGACGCGGCTCAGATTCCGTGTTGCTGTGGCTCTGGTGTAGGCCAGTGGCTACGGCTCCGATTCGACCCCTAGCCTGGGAACCTTCATATGCTGCGAGAGCGGCCCAAGAAATTGCAAAAAAAAAAAAAAAAGAAAGAAAGAAAAAGATCTGTGATGTAGCTTCACAGGATAGAAGACAATTATCAGAGAATTTAAGAATACTACTAAGAAAATGTGACCACGTCATGGTGGTGTACCAACCAAGGCCCCAGGAGGAAATAGATGACACCTACGAATTAGGATAATTGGAGGAGAGTTAAACAGAGGGACTTTTCACCAAGGTGGAGAGCATGTAGGGACATCATGAGAGAGAGTGCAGTGCCCAATGTTCTAACAGCTGGTGGGACCAGCCCAGGCACTAAGATTTACAGGATGTAAAGGGAAGGAAGCAGTGACTAGAAACAGAGAGGCTGGTAGAGAGGCTCCCTGACAGGAGCTGGGTACTCAGCCCACCTATGGGACCTTGCAAGAAGGGAGCTGGGTACTCAGCCCACCTATGGGACCTTGCAAGAAGGGAGCTGGGTACTCAGCCCACCTATGGGACCTTGCAAGAAGGGAGCCAGGTGGATAAACATCCCACCCTCCCACTTTTCCCTCTTCAGAACTGCTGGAACACAGCCTTGGCTAAGTACATCTAGAAGCCACCAGTCAAGTGCCCATTGACGGAAATCTAGATCAGGCTCCTGTAGATCCTATCTCTCACTACACTAGCATGTCTCTATTTTTTTTTTTTTTTTTTTTTTTGTCTTTTTGCCATTTCTTGGGCTGCTCCCGCGGCATATGGAGATTCCCAGGTTAGGGGTAGAATCGGAGCTGTAGCTGCCGGCCTAGGCCAGAGCCACAGCAAAGCAGGATCCGAGCCGCGTCTGCGACCTACACCACAGCTCACAGCAACGCCGGATCCTTAACCCACTGAGCAAGGGCAGGGATCGAACCTGCAACCTCATGGTTCCTAGTCGGATTCGTTAACCACTGCGCCACGACGGGAACTCCCATGTTTCTATTTTTTAAATAAGTCAGGCTTGTTCCTGCTTCAGGGCCTTTGCACTTGTTCCTTCTGCCTAGTGTTCTGCCCGCATTACTCTGCATGGAGGAGGATGGGTCATTTGGATCTTTACTCCCTAAAGAGTCTACCCACTCTTAGTGTTCCTCCCAACCTCACCTTCCAGTCATTCTATCTGACCGACTAGTTTTGTTTTGCTTCAGTTTTTTGGCTGCACTCATGGCATATGGAAGTTCCCAGGCCAGGGATTGAATCCAAGCCACAGCTTCAACCTACATACACCACAGCTGTGGCAATGCCGGATCCTAAATCCACTGTACCAGGGAGGGGATCAAACCTACGCCTCCACAGAGACAATGCTAGATCTTTAATCTGTTCTGCCGCAGTTGGAACTCCCTCACAGTCTAGTTTTATTTTTATACTTAAGAGCATAATGGAACAGTTTTATATGAAAATATCAGTAGTTACTGGAAGTTTTCTTCTTTGCAATTGTTTTGGGGGCTTTTTTTTGGCCACTCTCCCAGCATGCAGAAGTTCCAGGGCCAGGGGTCAAACCCATGCCCCGGCAGCTACCCAAACCACAGCAGTGACATTGGTGGGTCTTTAACCCACTGAGCCACTAGGGAACTCCCTTTGCAGCTGTTTAAGCTTAAGATGAAAACTAGATATCAGCTTTAAAATGTGCAGGGGGTACTGGTTTTTGCAAATTTCATTTAGAGGTATGCAACATGTTTAGATAACACCGAGAGAGTCTGCATGCTCCCCGCAGGCTGTTTGAAGGAGTGAGTGGTCCTTCTCTACTGGAAGCCTGTCTGTCTACCTGCGCTTTCTACTATGATCTCCAGCACTGTATTTCTTTACTTACAGGGACCTACAAAATCTGCCCAAAGAGCTTCAGAGAGATTTTTTCCCTTCTCTGATGGCCACACCCTGCCTCTTGCTAACTCATGTGGATGCAGAGCAATCAAAATTTGAAGTGGCGACTTTAGTTCCACCTACAGATGTGGTTTGCATGCCAGACTGGGGCGATTCCCTTGTCCTTTGGAAGGGCCCCACCCCTCTCCTCTCAGGCTGCATGGAACAGGCAGTGAGGTTTACGGAGCCAAGTCTGGACGGGTGCATTTGAAGACTGTGCCACCCTGATAATTTATAGTGAGCTTTTAGGGCATTATCTCATTTAGGGAAGGGCATCAAGCCATTCTCATGGCCTTCCTCCAACTGCCATGACTCCCCTGACTTAAGCTGGCAGCTGGCGCACACCTGCTGGCGTCTGAGGGGACTGACCTCAAATTTTCAGAACCACTCTTGCTGTTGAGGACAGACACATCCATTTTGGTCTGGAAGCTGGGATTTTGTTCCAAGGTCAGCTACTAATTAAGGGCCATATGCTCATCCTCTAGGTAGTGCTCTGGTGGGGCCTAGATTTCAGAGAAAATGTCCTGGGTGTCCAAGAACAGGCCACAACAGTGCAAGGCTCACTAGACCAACACAGATGCCACAAGAGCAGCCAGGAATGAGGAAACTCTTTTCTCTTTCTCTGTCTCCTGCTCCTTCTCTCAGCTGAAATTTTTTGACTCCCTAGCTATACAATTTTCTTCCCCTTTTTTCTTCCTTGCTTTTTGATTTTTAGGGGCATGGGCGTATGGAAATTCCCAGGCTAGGGGTCAAATTGGAGCTACAGCTGCTGACCTACACCACAGCCACAGCCACAGCAAAATCAGATCCAAGCCGGGTCTGCAAGCTACACCGGATCCTTGACCCACAGAGCAAGGCCAGGGACTGAACCCACATCATCCTCATGAATGTAGGGTTTGTTTATGCTGCACCACAATGGGAACTCCCTTCAACTTTCCTCTTATGAAACATTCTAGCTGCTTTCAGTTGTCCAATTCCCAAGAAAAGAATACAGTTTGCAAAATTCATTTTAGGGGCTGGACCAGAATCCTGGACTGACTTCCCTGGGGACAGGTATCTCCAGGGTTATGGATGGAGGGGATGGGGTAGAGTGACCCCAGTTTCTAGAATGCTGCTTGGGACCATTTCTCCCAGAAGGGCATGTGGGCTGCTCCAGATCACACAGCTCCACGAGCACGCTTTTGGATTTTGGAAAAAACCTAAGTGAAGTAATTCACATTACTTGACACACAAACAAGAGGCGAAAGCTTTGTTTTACTCAAAATACACCGAGATGGTGCTAGTAATTTGCTTCTTCCTGGGTGCACTGATTTGTGAATCAGATTCACCTTTTGATGTTAGGGCTCTGAGAGTATGGGATGCAGGAAAAAGGTGGCAGTCAGGGGAAAGGACAGGGGAAGGAGGCGAGGTTGTGCTGGGGAGCTGGGAGGAGGGGTGGAGGAGCAGCACCCTGCTGGGTGGCATGGGGGGCAGCTGCTGAAGGCACTTTTCCCAAGGTGGGCTTTGCCTCCCACCTCACTTGACTCATTGGTAAGAGGGAGGGAGCGGATGAGTAATGCCTCACCCTGCTAGAGCACTTAGAGCCGGAGAAATTAGATCATGTCTCCAAACCCACAATGGAGCCCACTCTTGGGGGTGATCTAGACAAATGAAAGTCACATTACTATGAAGTTTCATCCTCAAGAATAACTATGGCACAGTCATTTCTTTCCCTATTAGATTACCTCCAGCTGCTTCTTTAAAAAAGACTCCTATGTGCCCCGAACCCCAGCCATGTGTTTCTCCTGCTCCCATTAGCTGTGAGGGCATCATACACAGGTATGTTGAGGTGGTGTTGGCCATGCTCCCACCATCTCTTGAAGGAGCGGCCTTCCTGACATTTAACCACCTGGAAGGGCTGAGTTCCTTCACAGCTGCTGCTTCTTTCCAAACAAACAGCCAAGTTCAGGCTTGGAGGCGGTGTTAAAAGTCAGCTCTTCCACCTTCAGAAGCTTGGATTTCTCCCCACTCATTGCGGGTTTTGCCGTTTTTTTTTTTTTTTCTCCTGCAAAACTACGGTCACAGCACTTGGGCCACCCTCCGTGTCCACTACACACAAGGTAGGAAGTATGGTTATTACAACTGCCCGAGAGTCGGGACCCAGGACAAGTTCTTGCTGTAGCTGTTTCCAAGCTTGGAAAAGGCATAGCTCTGAGATGCAGGAAGCAGACTCCAGCTACAAAGTTGAACCACTTGGTTTTGACATTCTTGGCTGCTTTGGGGATGAAAAAACAGCACAAACGGGCAGGGAGGCCTGTAAGCTGCTCCATCTAACTATGGGTGTTGTGTGTCTCTGAGATGAAGGTGACTCCTAGGTGCTGAGAGCTCTGGTTGGTTGGGGTCTGACCCTCAATTCCTCACCAGTACTTCATAGCACTTGGCAGACAGCCCGGAGGCAACATGGTGCTGTGGAAACAACGGGGACTTTGGAGTGTGGTCTGGTTTTGAGTTCAAATTCAGCTGTTTCTAACTAAGGTATCTAAGTCTGTGTGCCTCAGTTTCCACCTCTGTAACCCTGCCTCAGCTCCCTCTAAGATTCTGTGATAACCCATTTAAAAGTTTCCTGTCTCCATGAACCTAGACTCTGTCAGCAGAGAGGCTTTAGTCCCCAAAGGACAAATGCTTCCTCCAGGAGGCACAGCAAGATTTCTATGGATTTTGGAAGTTGAAAGAGCTGCTTGGGGTCACCATGGAATTACTATTTGGTAAAAGGGCAAAAATGAACACCACCCCTGCAACCAAGTGTGGAGAGTCAGTGTCAGTGCTGCCTGAGGAGGATTCAGAGAAATGTGGATGGCGGATGTCCTGGGCTTCCCCTGGCTCCATCCTTGGGCTCCTGTGCCCATGATGAAGGTTAACAGCTCCAGTAGCAGTCCTCAGGCAGCACTGCCCATGGCTCTGCCCCACAGGGAATGAGGGTTAGGGCACAGTGCCCAGGGCAGAGCCATCACAGCTGTGGCTGGCTGAAGGAAAAGAGGGTTGGACGGAGAGCAAGTTAGTTACTGCTTCTGGGCTCCATCCCGCCCTCCATTGCCTGGATTCTGGAGCCAGACTCTTTGCCACCTGGCACGGCACTAAATTTGTCAGCAGGGGGTGCTGGAGGGACATTGCAGGAGGAAAGGGGCACCTTCCAGTTTTCGGTGTGCTCCTCATTCTGCTTGCTCCATGGTTGCCAACAGAATAAGTGTAGGAGGCTGAGTGGTGCTTGCCTTCAAGCAAGGTGTATTGCCAGTCCCCAACTCACATGCCCTGCCCGTGACACCACACCACCAGCCTCAGCTCACCCACTTTGGACCAGCTCTGGCCCTGGGCATTGAGAGCTTCTCACCATCCAGTGGGCTGCAGCCTTGTCCTCTGGGTGGAGATCTGAATCTCAGCCTGGGAAAGTTTGTTCCTTCCTTGGCTATTCTTCCTCAGCCCTAGGATATTCTTTTCTTTATTAGTATAAATGGTTCTGTAAATAGTTCTCCATGTTAGCCAGCCCTATCTCGTTTCAAATGTTCAAATTCCTTTGTAGTGTGTGTCTCTGCCTGGACCCTGACTGTCATAGAATTGATACTAGGAATAGTCCCAACGGGTAAATGCCCTCTCCCCCTTCCAACCACACACACAAATGGTTACTTGGGGATTTGTCTGGGCTTGAGTGTAGCGCTCGTTTCCTTGCCAAAGGGCAATGGGATGCTGGTAATCTGTGGCTTGCAGTGGCATCCCAATTAATCACCTATAATTACAGGTGATAGCTTGTGGTTATCACCTAATAACCACAAGCTATCACCTGTGGTTAACTGGGGTGCAGTATCAATGGAGGCAAATGCCTTGGAATCCCAAGCACCTGCTGGGTGTAATTGTTAATGATAGGCCTGATGACCTTGAGGCCTGTGATTCAGGGGTGGATTGTTTTGAGGGTACTAGAGTATTTACAGAAAAGAAATGACAAAGTCAGGTCCTCTCTCGGCTCAAGAGTCACAGTGTGACTATAGAAGATCACAGAGCTTCTATTAAGGCCTTAGAAGAATTATTGTATCCACAGGGCTGATGTTGCTGAAATATCACACAAAATTTAATTCTGTGGGTTGTTGAATTATGACTGCAAAATTCACAGTGATGCCAAGTTTCTTAGGTTAAAGTTTAGGACTTTGACTGGGAAAGAATAGGATCCCAAAACTTGGAATTTCTAGTTAGATATTGGTAAAACTAATGATCTTGAAATTGCAAGTCATCCTAAGAATCCCTTGCCAGTGGAAGAATCTTGCCCTCTGATAGCTGAAGAGACGAATCTTCTTTTGCTCAAAAACCCCATGCTAACCTTATCCGGGGCAGATGCCTTAAAAAGAGGAGGCTGCTTCTCCTCCAGACCTGCCCCAACTAGCCCTCGTTACCCATTAGCCCCACAACTAGGATCAGTTCTCCACACGCTCCAGAAACAGGGATATGCAATGTCAGGGAAGAAAACTTCCACACTAAACACAGTGTGGGCTTTTATATATCAGGAGAAACCTGCAGAATATATCAGAGTGGATTTTAAGGGTGTTAGGTCTACTGTGGTTATGGATTTTCTTATTTTTACAAGGCTTTTTGCTTTATGTACTTGGAAATTCTGAAGATAATGCACAAGTGTTGGTGACTCATATTTTTTGTGGATTGTAATTATTTTTAAATAAAAATATCCCTCACGGTTTTCTCTTAGCGATTGTTGCCTCCAACTCTCTTTTTTTGGAGATGAGTGTTATCCTAGCCATTTTCTCTTAGCATTTTCTGATGGGTTTTTTTTTTTTTCATTGCTTTATTTTCAGTTTTGTGGTGTCATTTTATTTTAGGAGTATCTCTTCTAAATACTCATAGCTTGGCTTCCCCTCACACAAGCCATCTGTTACTGTCAGGTGTTTGGATTGACAGTTTTACCATACTTTTGTTTTCTTGTTTGTTTTGTACTTTCCTGTTTTTGATCAATTGTTTGTTTGCTTTTGTTCTTGTTTTTTTCACTCTAGTGGTTCAGAAACAATAAACTATTTTCCTACTAGCTAACCTTAAATTTTTGAGGGGTAGCTAAATATTCTTCTATGCTCTAGAGTTAACCAGAATCTGTAGCTTTCCTTCCCAGCAGTAAAATTTGCTCCGTCCTACAATAAACTCAAAATATTTCATAGTTACTTCATCCACAGTAAACTTCATGAGTCAAGTTCAAGATTTCTTTTTGTCCTAAGAGTAAACTATATTCCACTGAGGGTGTATTGTCAGAGTACTGTGTTTTGAATTAATATTTTTCCTCTGGCTAATTATGTATCAATGCGATATATGATTTTGTTTCTATTTGTCTTCAGTGTTAGAGTTTTCCCCATTCTTGTTTCAGTTTATATTTTTGAATGTATAAAAAAATTAACATGGTTAAAAAGTCAAAATTCTCTACAATTTTCTATGTAAAACTTTCATTTCCTTCTGTATTCCTTCTACCCCATGGATACCACCCCTACTCCTATAGGCCACTGATTTTATTTCTCATTTTTCTTTTTGTGTAATTTTGCAAAAATTAATGTGTATATTCCTGTTTTCTTTCTCACACAAAAGGTAACATAATTTTTGCCTCTTGGCTTTCCTCTTAAGAATATATTCTGAAAATCACCCTGTATCAGCTCGTAGAGATTTTCTTTATTCTCTCAGATATATTTCAGTTTAATTAAATACGATCACTTTTTATTTGGGCTTAAATCTGACAGCTTATTTTGTGCTTTGTACAACTCTGTTTTGTTGCATTCTTTTCCTTTATACACCTCTTAAAAATTATTTTATAATTCCATTTTTTCTACTAGTTTAGACATTACATATTCTTTTTATTCCTTTTAGGTGTTATCCTAAAAATTACAATATGTATCTAAGTATAAAGTTAATTGGCAACTACCCTTCTTCTGGAAAATGCAATGATATTTTTTTCTTTTAGACACCGCAAGACCTGCTTCATGCTTTCGGTATTTATTTAGATGAATTCAAAAATCCTTCTCACAATTTTGATCTTTAGTTTGGGTCATATTTGCTACCTAAAACGCATTTGCTAGCTTTTCCTTTATTTGGGTGATTAATTCTGTTTTTGTGTTCTGAAAGTGTCTTTATTTCACCTTCATTCCAGAAGTAGTTTCATTGGAAATAGAATTCTAGATTAACAATGGCATTCAACATCCAAAAAGAAAAGATCATGCAACTGTTTCTGTCTTGTTATTGCCAGTTCAACATGACTTTTAAGAAAATCTGTTTGTTTTTCTTGGGACCTCATTTAAGAGTATCTTCCTTGTCTTTGGTTATCAACAGTTTTCCTAATATGTCTAAGCGCGGGACTTATTTTTGTTTATTCTTGTTGGAACTGAATGAGCTTCTTGAATCTGGATTAGTTTGGAAAATTCTCAGCCACTGTCTTCAAAGATGGTCTCTGTTCCATTCTCTTCTTCTTTGGGGCACCCATAGAATATGCTCGACTTCACATCTGTATCTTCTATTCGTTACCAGCTCTGCTGCATTTCTTGTTTGTCTCTTCAGACTACACTCTGGATAACATCTTTGGATTTTTGTCTCTGTTCGTGAATGTTTCTGATCTGCTATTAACTTATCCATATGTTCTTAACTTTGGTTATCACCATTTTAAATTCTAGAAGTTCTATTTGGTTGTTTTTCTAAATTATAAGATCACTTGGTAAAAGTTTTCTGTTCCTCGCAGATGGAGCATATCCTATATATTTCACTAAACAAAATAAGCAGAATGCTTTTTAAAGCCAGTCAGCATCTCTTGTGGATCTTTTTGTGTCTGTGTGCGCACGCACATATTTGCCTCACACTGCTCTTCTCCTTCACGGTAACATCTTCATCATTGATTCTGGACTATTGGAACCATCTCTAGGAAGAAACGGAGAACTAGAACACAGTACAGTCCTCCAGAGAGCATTTGAATTTGCTTTCACTTGGCACCTTAAGGAAATTCTAATCCAGGACCACCCTAATCTTAGTTCAGGTCTTGAGATCTAGGTCCATCTAGGATGCAAGATCTCCCAGAAGACCTGGGTGCCTTTGGTTCATCCTCAGCTTTGGGCCCCAGCTTATTGAAGGGAAAGTCTCCCACTAGACACCCTACCAAAGGTGGGTGAGTCTGAGCTTTGATCTCTGTTCCACTTGTCAAGTTCAAGTCAGTAGGATCAACAGATCCCCTCAGAACAAAAGTGGCATCTGTGCTCATTTATCTGAAGTTCCTTTTGTTCTGGTTATTTCTAACCATGGTGTTTTGTTCCTCTTACTTTTAAGAAACATGTCTACTTTTCTTTTGTTTTTAACACTTTACCTAGAGATTGTAAGGGTTTTTACTTGGCATATTTGTTTTGTCTTCAAGAGGGCTTGTCCAAATATCCTAGCCCATTACTGCAGAGAGTCTTAAAGTCTTAAAGTTTCTTCTGATGAAGTATTTCTGCCTATTTTGACTTTTGGAGGGTGGGTATTCTTCAGTTTTTTGTCTTCTAGTAGCCACTTTTTTTTTACCCCAGTGCTATGTTGTATAGAACACATATTAAACAAGAAAATGAAGCTATTCTGTGGCCGGCATCATATCAATTGCTTAATTAGTTTCTCCAACAACCCCAGAAAATGGTAGTGTTGCTGGTGGCTATTGTTTTCCCATTTTATGTAAGAGGGAAATGAGGTTAAATGATTTCACCAAGATCATTAAAACTATAAGGTGGCCAAGCCATAGCCACAAGCCAAGGTCTGACACCACAGTCTGGGCACTCAAACACTTTATCCCTGAGGTCCCCATTTATAGCAATTTAGCAAGCTACTATAGTTAGTCATTAGAGATGTGATCACTTAGAACTCAATTCTTGACTCAGTATGCACAGAACTATTTTAACTCTATACGTCCAGGTGCTGTAATAATACTCATGGCATTTCTAGTCAGAACATTGATTCATATCAATCCTTAGCTTATGTAGGTAGGTATGTGGGTCTGCATGTCTCAGTTCAACACCATCCACAGAGACACTGGTAAATCCTTGGCTAGGACAACACCATTTTGATTTTTTTCTCTTCCCCACTCCCTGCTCCAATTTTTAGTGCAAAAGGAGGAAAAGGCTCATTTACCAAAAAAATCTGCCATCATGTTGCAACCTTATGTTAACTAACCTATTTTCTTTAAATGTAAAAAGCTGTTAAGGCTATGAATATTCCTCTTTGTGGCTTTGGTTATCCAATCCCATGGGTTTTTATGTGAAATTATGCAGTATAGTGGTTAAGATGCTGCTTTAGAACAAGGCTGCCTGGGTTCAAATTCTGATTCTGCCACTAATTACCTATATAATCTCAGGCAACCTATTTGACCTCTATGTGCCTCAGTTTCCTCACCTGAAAAATGGGGCTAAGGGCATCTACCTCATAGTGTTACTATGATTTAAGTATAAAGTGGTAAGTGTTTGGACACACAAGTTAAAATTAAATGCTTATGCTTAGTACTTTTTTCTTTGTTTTTGAATAACCTCTAGCTTTAGTGTTTTTAAGTTATTAAAAATTTCAAGTAGTTAGTATATACATTTTTTTTACTTCCAATTTTATTGCATACTGTAAGTCTTAAATGTATCTTGGTAATCTAATGCCTAGCAAATTTTGTTCCAGACGCATTGAGGATTTCTGCTTTCTTAAAAAATACAGTTTTATGTGTACTTATAGATGGATTTCAAATCATATTTGTTAATATTAATTTTCTATACTTTTTGGTCCACTAGATCCGAAAAATCAGAAATTCTCTACAATATCCCCAGATACATGCATTTTGAATTTTTGAAGAAAAATACAAAATACTGTGCTGTAGTTAGTGAATTCTCATCTCTGTTCAGGGAAATATTTTTCTCTTCAGTTGTCCCTTTTCCTCTTTCTTTTATTACTCTTTTCTCAGATTCCCTGAGAGTCAAAAGTGTTGGCTTAATATTAGGAAGCCCTTTGTGGGAGCTGGAGGAGCCCACAATAGAGAGAGCCAGCCGTGCTCCCTATCACTGGATTGGCACCAGCAGAAATAGGGACTGTCATGTTGAGATACTGGAGTGAGAAGGTGGTGGAAACAGACACCATTAAGCTTGTTCCTGCTTATTTTTAAACCATAATATTCCTTTGGCTTTAAATAATACAACTTTCCTCTTCCTCCAGGCAGCTTGAGGAGGGAGCCTCAAGAATCAACCAGAAATAAGATTCTACATGAAGAGACATGAAGAGGTAAGAACACTCCCCAGTCCTTCTTGGTTGGTGGCAGCTCTTCAGAGGCTGTGCTGCTAAAACTCACAGAGGTAGTGTTATTAAAGCTCATAAGAGATGACGTGGCATACATGGCGCCTGCTTATTCTTGGGCTTCCACGAAAATTTTCCCTCTCCATGCTCTATTTATGAAAGTTGCTAGGCAGCACAGAGATAAAAGTGTTAGAGGATGTGACCGTTTTCTTGCGACTCTTTGTCTGTTTCTACCCACATAGAGCAAAGCAGGTTTCCTGTGGGGATTTATGTTCAAAAGCAAAGCATTCTTGTCTTTGCTTCTCTGCCTACATTGTTAGTAGTGATGGAATGGCCCAGTTTTCTAAGGCTGCAAAAATCAAGGGAGCACAACCCCTGCATTTAACTGCCTGTGCGAACCTCCTGCCTTGAATGCCTTCCCCTTCAATTGAAGGACTTCCAAGGTTGCTCAGTGCAGGGTTTGGTGCTGCACCAGTGGAAGGAGTTGATTTGCTGTGAGACTTTTTCTTGCACAGCTGTGAACTTCTATGTCCACATTTGTCTGTTTGCTTGCTTTTGTATAACTATTTGTGTGTGTGTGTAACATTCACATCCTTGGTCCACAACCAGCTGGATTTGTCTTTTGGAACTGTCAGTTCAGGAGTGATGTTGGGTTTGCTTTTATAAATTCTTGATCTAGCAACTACAGTATATCTGAAAAATAGAGATAGCTGGTTTTGGAGGAAAAATCTTGATTCTTCTGTCCTTTTACCTACCAAAACCTTATTGGTTCAAGAAAATATTAAATGCTACTTCACTTTTATCCTTTGTCTTAATTTCTTGTTAAATTCTATGAATTTAAAGGAATTCATCATGATGTGACTTTTGTAGCTATTAGTGAGCATGTTTATTTTGCTTTGTTTTTTTTTTTTTTTTTTTTTTTTTTTTCTTTTTTTTTTTTTGTCTTTTTGTCTTTTTTTTGTTGTTGTTGTTGCTATTTCTTGGGCCGCTCCCACGGCATATGGAGGTTCCCAGGCTAGGGGTCGAATCGGAGCTGTAGCCACCAGCCTACGCCAGAGCCACAGCAACGCGGGATCCGAGCCGCGTCTGCAACCTACACCACAGCTCACGGCAACGCCGGATCGTCAACCCACTGAGCAAGGGCAGGGACCGAACCCGCAACCTCATGGTTCCTAGTCGGATTCGTCAACCACTGCGCCACGACGGGAACTCCTTTGCTTTGTTTTATATGTATCTTTGGGGAAGTAAAAACTTGGTTGAGTACTGTTTACAAAGTAGTCACTTAATAGCAGTTGCGTAAGTGAGTACTTAGGAGTCTGATTCTGATTCCAATTCTGATTGTTGACTGCAATTCTAACACCAGTTCCAATGTGTGCGTTCTTTTAAAAACACATCACCAGAGTTGCTGTTGTGGCTCAGCAGAAACAAATCTTACTGGTATCCATGAGGATGCAGGTTTGATCCCTGGCCTTACTAAGTGCGTTAAGGATCCTGCATTGCCATGACCTGTGGTGTAGGTCTCAGACACGGCTTTGATCCTGCATTGCTGTGGCTGTGGCTCAATTCCTGGCCTGGGAGCCTCCATATGCCACAGATGCAGCCCTAAAAAAGACAAACAAACAAACAAAAAACAAACAAAAACCCAAAAAAACAAAAAAAAACATATCATCAAGTAATTCTGATACTTGCTGGGTGTCTTACAACTTAATTCTGATACTGTCTGCTTGGAGATAACACCAGATCCCACAGGTTAAGGAGGCATGCCTTCAAGACACTCTCCCATCCCCCATTTCAGGGACCAAACACAAGTCTAGGTTGTTACTTTGTCACAGGATGGGGGGGGTGTCCTTTCCCGGGCCTGAAATTGGGCTCTTGCACTCAGAAATGAATTGTTTGAGGAGATGCATGTACTGAAAAAGCAAAAGACTTTATTGGGAAGAACTCCCCCCACACCCTGGGCAGAGAGCAGTGGGGTACAGGAACCCAGGAGAACTATGCTGCCACGTTGCTCACAGTCTCAGGTTTTATGCAGGTGGGTTAGCTTTCCAGGTTTTCTCTTGCCAATCATCCTGCTCATGCCCATAAGCAGTCCAACTCAGGGCCCTTCCTGGCAGTGTGCATCCCTCAGTCAAATGGATTCTAGCGTGAGGGTTTCTAGGGTGATGGCGGGACATGTTCGGGGCTGGTGTTTCCTCTCCCCTTTGGAATCTTCCCAATTCTTCCAGTTGCTGGCAGTTTGTCAGTTCTGTATTCTTGCTCTCCTCATCAGACCTCCTGTTGTGAGATAACTTATACAAGTGGCTATTATTATGCCTGGCCAGGGCAGGTGGTTTTGTTCAGTGGTTCCCTAACAACTTGGGCTTCTGACCCACCAGCTGTAGATGGGAAGTTCTAACAAACCCTTCCTTGGATTTGATTAATTGGCTCGAGTGGTTCATGGAACTAATAGAAACATTTTACTTGACTAGACCAGTGGTTTATTATAAAAGGATATGACTCAGAAATAACCAGATGGAAAAGATGAACAGGGAATGGTATGGGGAAAGGGGTGCTGAGCCTCCTGGCCCTCTTCTGGCATCTCCATGTGTGTGCCCTCCTTTTGGGTTTTATGGAGGCTTCAATACATAAGCATGGCTGATTAAATCATGGGCCATTATTAATTGAACTCAACCTCCAGCTCCTCTCCTCTCAGGAAGTTGGAGTTGAGGGGAGCAGAGATAAGGGCAGTGGGACTGAAAGTTCAACCCTTTAATCAGATGATTAGTTCCGCTGGCAACCAGCACTCATCTTTAGGTGCTTTCCAAAAGTCACCTCATTAGCATAACAACAGCTAACTTTATTGCTCTCCTCACTGGAAATTCTGAAGGTTTTAGGAGCTCTTTGCCAGGAATAGGAGGAAGACAATAAAAGTTTCCTATTATAAATCATAGTATCACAGTGACCCAATCTGTAGTGTTGTTGCCATTTAGCAATGGGTTGTCACCATCTGAGTTACTGGACCAGGCACTGGACAAAATAGTGTATTTCCAGGAACTTCCCTTTTAGGGCTTGTGTGTGCACATGGAAAACTTCTCTTCTTGTTTTGTTTTAAAACATGATTGGGCGTACTTTTCCCTGTGTCTGACGGCTGGGAATGGGTGCTGCTGACCTTCATCTCTGCAGCTTTCCATTTTCTATTTCCCATGGCCAACTCTCTTTTGATAGATTATTTTCATGTTAGGTTGTAAATATCTAACCACAGTGTATGATCTCTTCTTACAAGTCCAAGGGTCATTCTATTTCATCGACCATCTGTCTCAGCTCTTTTTATTTCTCATTTAGCCCTGTCAAAGGTCTTGGGTGCCAGCACACTATGGCCCCTAATAATAACAGATGATCATATGATCAAATTAATGAACAGGTTACACGTTCATGTCTATCACGTACAGAACAAGTTTGCTTTCTTAAAGCAGTGACTTGGGACTCTTGTCCACATCTTAGTTAATCACTCAACCAGGACTTGTTGAACATGACCAGTGTGAACTGAATCACAGAAAAAGTGATTCTCTGGAGGGCGGTCCAATCTAGTTGATGAGGCAACATACAACTATGTGAAATACTCAGTGGATGAGAGGGTGGTATATTATCAACACTACCAACCAGCCTCGAGAAACTGTCCATCAGAACTCTGTGTACCAAAAGTCTTCACGAAGAACAGACTGGGGTGGGGAGAGCATTCATCTCCTCAGCACTGCTCAAATACCGTAGCACAGGTGTGATTTCAGCTGGGAATCAAGTGGCACTCTGTCACTTCAAGAATTTTGAACCCTCAGGAACAGCAGATGGTACCTGGGGAGCATCAGATCAATGGCACTGAGACAGGATCCTCCTGCGGTGTGTAGGAAGCCAACATTCAGGAAGAGGCTGAGGCAGAAGGAGCACACTTATTAGGAGCACACAGCAGGTGGTCCTCTGTGGTCCAGGAGTGAATGGGGAAGATGAGTTTTACACTACCAGGTGGCAGTGATGATCCAGGGACCTTGGGGGTGTGTTCATGCTGCTTCAGTACAATTGAGCCCCCAGGATGGTGGGGCCTGAGGACCTTTAAGTTGAAATCAATCTCATTGCTATTCCTTCCTTTGCATCATGTTACCACCATAAAAATGCAGGCCTTTACCATTTCATAGCTAACTCTTGTCTCTGGAACAGTTTCTCCACAGTCTTGTTTTCCTCATCTTGTCAGCCCCAATCCATTTTGGTCCATTGCCAAATTGGTCAAAAATGTTGGTTTTGTCATATTATTAGAAACTCTCAAATATAAAGAGATGGACACACTTACTGGTGCTTCAGAATGGAAGTGATGGGGGGATGGGATGGAGGGAGCATGAAGTCTCTCCCACCCTATTCTCCAGTCCTTTCCTTACAGATAGACAAAAGAGAAGGTGACTCTCAGGACAATTCTGGCATGTTAGTTGAGTTCAACCTCATCTTTGGCTTTTATTTTTAAGCTTAAAAATGGAGAGCAGCACTGGGAGAAATCACAAACTAATGCTGTTTAATAGCTAATTGCTTAACTAAGGTAAAACCTTAGCAAAAATTGGTAGAAAAAATTCCCTCTGTTCACATATTTTCAAATTGGAGTCAGATCAATATCACAGATACCTTAGGCTGGCTACCCTAGAAGCACATCCTAAGACGTGAGTTCAAGGGCACATATTGTATTTAAGGAGTGTTTTTTCAGGACAAAGGGGTACAAGTAGATTACTTAGGATTATGGCTGCAACCACCAGAGGAAATAAAAAACAAGGGGACTAAGAATGAGGTGATAGACTTTGCCTTACACAGAACTAGGCAGCAGATTCTCTTGAGATGACCGGGCTTACATACATTATAATATATAAAGATATTAAATGCTTTCAAGAGTATAGTAATTCATATTAATTAGGTAAAGCCATTAATTAAAAAAAAATCTGTAGAGGAGCAGGGCATGGGATAAGGTAGGGAAAGAAGCAGAGGCAGGAATGGAGTTTCAGGTCAAGTGTAGCCCATTCATGGGGATGATGAGAAGAATGGTCTGGAGCATGTGTCATACTATCTTTTGTATCCTATACCCTGTTAGTCTTTGGCAATGTTGATGGGGTAGGGAGATGGGATTTGTAGCCTTCTGGGAAAGATAGTTTACCTTGGCTGAGGACAAGTTTCCATAGAAAGAGGTCTATGAGCTATTACCAGCCAACACTCAGAGCAGCTGAGAGAAGGTGTACAACCCAGTGGAAAAAAAAAAAGATTTGGGTGGGACATTGACAGTGTCAGTAGTCAGGAGATTCACTGCTTTTCCTATAAGCTCATTTTATCAAAGCATGGCTTATCCAGAATTTTTTTTTCTCTTTGGCTTTTTAGGACCATACCTGTGGCATATGGAGGTTCCCAGGCTAGGATCTGAATCAGAGCTGTAGCCACTGGCCTACACCACAACCACAGAATGCAGGATCTAAGCCGAGTCTGTGACTTAGACCACAGCTCACGGCAGCACCGATCTTTAACCCACTGAGACAGACCAGGGGTCAAACATGCATCCTCATGGATACTGGTCAGATTTGTTTCTGCTGAGCCACAATGGGAACTCCTTTAGAATTCTTGTTGGTCACAGTTTCTAGGAAAATGTACAGAGGAGAGTAAATGGGAAGCTGGTCCTGAAGTCACCTCCAATACTCAACATCTCCAACCTTTACCATTCATCCTAGATTCTTCTCTCCCTCAGCTGTCATTTCTGCATGTGTAGGTAGCTTGTTTGATGGATAATCTGAATTCCCTCCCTGGGGTCTGAGCCCAGGAATCAAACTCTTGATTTCCTTATATTTGTCAGCTGATCATAGGGGGCCCCTCTGAAAGGTCACAGGAATGAGCCAAGGGGAAGGCATCAGTGCAGACGTGATGGATGGTGGGAATCTGGGCTACCTGTCCTTGCAGGTTCATTTTAACTCATGATCCCAGATGTGCCACTTTATTCATATGGTGGGTCATGATGGGCATTTATGGTACAGATCACTTGATATCCCTTGATAAGATGCTCCAACTCTCACATGCCAGGGGCCATTTCTCAAATGGTGTAGAATTCCCTTGACATCCTATACCCACAGAACCCTGTGCTGTGACTCTTGGAGCTTGCCCGAAGCTTCATGAGATACTTTTTCCTACCTCTAGTACCATGATAGTATGGCCCAAGTGTCAGGTTTCTTATACTATGGTTTAAACCTGCCACTGATCCTTTCCTTACTCTAGGCTCTCATTCTGAAATGAAAGCCTTCAAAATCATTGATAAATGAGTCAGAGTACTGTCCCCAAGTAGGAACGGTATTACCCACAAAATCCAAAGGGGTCCATCAAGCACTGTGTTTTTTTTCTTTTATTGGAGAGTACAATATTGTACAAGGTACAATAAATTGGCTTTACGGTGGAGGTAATATCCTGAAATGCTTCAGAGAACTGGACCCAAAAACCATGGGAGGTGAACTCTGAATCTTTGCAGGATTTATTTCCTACCCTGGGAGCCCATATATCTTACAAGACATCAAGAAAACACTCTAATGTGATACCGTCAACATGAGTAGATCAGTGTGATGTGGTGCAGAATGTCTGGAGATTCTTGGTTGCTTTTGGGGCGATGATGTGACAGAGAGCAGGAAAGCTAATAATCTGGGACAAGATAATGAATGTATGTTGTCTCTATCACATGGCAGTGGAACCTGCTTCTGATCCTCTGTCCTGATAGGTATGGGAAAGGATGAATTACCCAGATGAAAGACTGTGTGCCATGTTCTATTGCCTGTGTTAGTCCCCTCTAGTAAAGATAACCACATTTGGCACAAAAACTGCAATTGACACTACTCCTTGATGACTTTTATGCTGGTCCATTGCTAGACACAGGATTCATCGGGTTTTTTAAAGGGCCATCCAGGTGAATTAAATGAAAATATAATTAGTGATATGGACCTAAGTTGTTATATTATCTAAGTGTGAGAGTGGCCCTAAGCTCACTCATTCCCTTGGGAAGCAAGATTAGCTTTTATTATTTAGATCAAAAGTGGTGATAGTTTCATGGGTTCCCATCTGACATTTCCTACTACAATTCTTTATCTCTACTGTTTAAGTAACCAGTGTCCAATGTGAGAGTTTAATAAGTATGTCCATTCCATTTATACATTCAGGATCTGGAGAAACGATGACCAGGTGGCTCCATGGGTAGGCTTGGTTCAGAAATACACTTTTTGCCTGGTCCCCAAACTGGTGTGTGGTAGGTCAGAATGGAGCTTCTGTTTTCTTGGACCCAGTGCACATCAGCCTCTGGGCCTCTACTTCCCGCCTGCCATTAATATGTGGTTGTTGGAGAAAATGACTCTTTCAGGGAGGATGCTGTGAATCACTGCTATGTACACTTGTGGTACTGAAGCTTGCTTTTCTAAGTTGTAAATAATGTAAAAATTAAATATATAAAAGATGCAGGAATACCACCAAAAGTTCCTGGATATCTTTTACTCAGATCCTCCACATGTTAACATTTTACTACATTGGCTGCATCCTTTTCCCCATAGATGGACATGTGTGTGTGTGTGTGTGTGTGTGTACAGTATGTATGTGTTTGTGTATATATTATATATACACTTGTATGTGTGTATATATATACACATGCATGTATGTATATATATATATGTGCATTTTTTTATGAACTGTTTGACTGAACTGCAGCATGATTTCCCCTTTATTTGTAAACACTTTAGTCTTTTCTAAAAAGAAGAAATTCTCTTAAATAGCCGTAGTATAACAGTCAAAAATCAAAAAATTAGCATTGCTATGATACTATGACCTAAACTATAGACCCCACTCAGATTTTACCAATTGTCTCAATAACATCCTTTATAGTAAAGATTTATCTTGGGTCATGTATTGCTTTCTGTTGTCTTATCTTTGGTCTCCTTTAATATACACATTTCTCAAGTCCATCTTTATATTTCATGAAATTGAGATTTTTGAAGAGCGCAGCCTAATTATGTTGTGTTGTGTCCTTCAATTTGGGTTTGTCTTCCTCATAATCAAATTCAAGTTAGGTGTTTTTGGCAGAACTACCCCTGAAGTGGTGGTGTACCCTTCATGGTGCATCATAGCAAGAGACACATGCTATAAATTAGTCCTGTTACTGATGTTAAGTTTGATAATTAGGCTAAAATGGTACCTGACAGGTTACTATTATCACCATTTTATATTCCATGATTAATAAGTATCTTGTGGAGTGATACTTGAGTCTATGTGAATGTTCTCTCCTATTTCTTGTCAAACTTTCACATACTATTTTAGCAATTATTGTTGATTCTTGCATGAGTCAAAGTACTTGTTGAATGATGGTTTCTGACTTCATTATTTCTTTTGCATCTATTAATTGGCTTTCTATGGTGAGAGAGCTTTCTGTTCTCCCTTATTAATTTGTATCATTGTAGACCCCATGGTTTTTTACTTTATTTAGTGTTACAACCCCTTACTGTCATTATTTTGATCCTCAAATTGTCCTCAATTGGTCTGTCTCCTCTCTTTCAATCTTTGGATTCTGGATCTGAGAACTGACTTGGGTCTGAAAATTGGACAAAGGATCATGACTTTCTATCAGAACAACTTTCTGCTCATACATTATTGGTATTGTTTAATAATATTAAGCAATAAACCTTTGGCTATTTATATATATTGCCTCTGCACACTCCATGTCCTATAGAAACCTGACTACCATTCTGACTTTGCTGCCCATGATGCTAATTGTGACCCCTTAATCTCTGGCAATTAAGCACTGCTACCAGGCCTCTGCTGTTTTGCAGGTTCTATGATCCCCATGGCTAGTAAGGAGCCCAATACTGAAACCACATCTTCTACCTACAGAGGATAGCAGTTATGAAACTTGTTAATGATGCCAGTGACACTTCCTCACCAGCACATGTCACGTTGCCATGAAAACCAGAATGACCTCTGGGCTTTTCTGAGGAATACAGCAGGTTTTCTGGTTTAATGGATAATAATAAATCCATTCTAGCAAGTCCATTCCTCCAAGATTTTTAATCCTCTTTCTACACTCTGCCAAAGCAGTTCTTGTATCTCTGCTTCATTGAATGTGGGCCGGGCTTCCAAGAGCTCTTCCAACAGGATGTTAAATCTGGTGTTATGAAAGAGCCCCCCCCAAACTGATGAACCCCTTTTATTTTCTCCTCTCCTTGATTTGGGATCTCCGAGATGTGTGTCCAGTCACATTCTATCTATGTCTTCTGTTGGCATATCTTTGGTTACTTCCTGCAGCTCCTTCAGTATATAATCCTTCTCATCCTTTAGCAGGCCTGGACTTCTCCAGCTGGGCCATGCTCATGTTTGACCCTTGTTTTTGGTCCAAGATGGAATGTGGTGGCAGATCCTGAGGAGGGCAAGCATTGTCCTGTAAGGTACCTGCCTCTGATGAAGATCCTGCATTGTCTTCAAACCAAGAGTAATTGTTATCCTCTAATAGGGGAGATGAGCTGCTTTTACAAGCCAAAGGATTTTGGGAAATTTGGGTCTCGAGGTCGTCAAGTGTGTCTAGGCAGATGGCAGACTCCTCCTCCCCTCTCAGGACCCTGACTTTGGCTGTAGAAGACTTACTGGGACTGAGAATTCATCCTGCTGGGATGTTGATAGTCTTCTGATTAATTGCTCACCTTGGGGGCAGGGATATGATGAGACATGTAAGGGTGATTGTAGACGAGGTCATGTGTCTGCAATAGTCTAATTGGAGAAGCTTCTTGATTATGTTTCTGGACAGTGAGTGGCTCTGAGATACCAGTATCCGCAGATGTGATGTTGGTGGAAAAGGCCCAAAGTTGACTAGAATTGCTCAGACTAGAATCTGGCCCCACTTCTCCTTCTAACATTTTCTCCCACCCTCTATCGTCCCGCTCCAGCCAGGCTGAAATCCTCAGAGTGTGGCCACTTGGAATTCTCACTGCTAAGCCGTTCTTTCTTTTATGCTCTTGTTTCTCTCCAAAGTTGCTTTCTTTTTTCTCTCCCTGCCAGCCTCCTAAAATCCAGCTTCTTGTTTATGGCTGAAAAAAAAAAAAAAAAAAAAATGGACCTCTCTGCTTTGTTACAGGCATCATTCAAGCTGGGTTACATCTCTCCGACTGAAAGGTGAACTCTGTGGTCAGACATTAACTTTAAACATAACAGAATTAAGCAGATCTGTCTTCCTTCCCCTAGCTACATACTTGCTTGCTCAGTTTCCCTTCAAAAAAAAAAAAAAAACTATATTTAATTGATAATATGGATAGAGTTCTTAGTCAGGTAGTTCTCTTTCCCTCTTGCCCATTTATACTTAGAAACAATAATTATTTTTTGACTTTCATTTATTTATTTGGCTGTGCCCACAGCATATGGAAAATTCCCCAGCCAGGGAACGGAACCCAAGCCACAGCAGCGACAATGCTGGATTCTTAGCCTGCTAGGCCACCAGAGAACTCCTATTTTTTGACTTTGAAAGCTGTTGCTTTAGCTATTTACTTCCATATTTCTAGATGGCATGTTTATATCGCTATTTCCTATTTGATTTAAGGTTGGAATATTATTGGCTTCATACTTTAAAAATTATCTTATGTCATGCCCCCACTCCCCAGTCATTAATATTATACCCCGTATTTACCCTTTACCCATCCTCTCAACCAACATATATCATGTCTTTTGATTAGCCCAAGGATCAGTCTTTTTTTTTTTTGTCTTTTTGCCTTTTCTGGGGCCACTCCCTTGGCATATGGAGATTCCTAGGCTAGGGGTCGAATCGGAGCCATAGCCACCGGCCTACGCCTGAGCCACAGCAATGCAGGATCTGAGCCACATCTGTGACCTACACCACAGCTCCCAGCAAAGCTGGATCCATGACCCACTAAACAAGGCTAGGGATCGAACCGGAAACTTCATGGTTCCTAGTCAGATTCGTTAACCATTGTGCCACACGGGAACTCCAAGGATCAGTGTTTTTATTGTTGAGCCTATGGCAATGTTTGAGCTAAACCATGAGTGTTCTCTGATTGCATTTTCATGCTTATATGACTGTTTAATAATTGCTAATTTTATATTCTATGAACCTCCAAACACTGCAACAGAAGGATAAATCTTTTCTCAATGTGTCTGAAGATAGTTGAGTGATCACTTATTTCTTGGAGATGGACCTCCCAAAAGTTATTGTCCTTGGACTCTCATCTGGACCCGCTGATAGCACAGTGGTCATCCTTGGATGAGCAGATCTCATTTCACCACTAACCTCCTCATTACCAGTGCTTCTCTGCTGAGCGGGATCCCTTGCCTCCTGGATTCCTCTTTCTTGGTGTGCATCTTTGTTTTACTGAAGCAGTCTCTAGGAGCTTCCTGAGGAAAATTATAAGGGAGGTCAATTTTTTGAGACCTCACATATCTTGAAAAAACTTCCATTCTGCTCTCAAACTTGATCATTGGTTTGGGTCTAGAATTCTAAGCTGGAAGTAATTTTTCCTCAGAATTTTAAGGGCATAGTTCTCTTAACTTTCAGGGTTAAATATATCAGATGCCATTTTAATTTCTTGTTCTTGGTTTTGCTCTTTCTCTTCCATCTCTGGAAGCTTTTAAAGGAGCTTTTCCTCTAATATTTTTCTAAAATTTCACATTGTATCTTTTTTCATTCATTCTGTTGCAACTTAATATGTACTTATAGTCTGGAAACTCCTCTATTTATTGAACACTTTTTCATTCCTTTTGTCACTTCCACCCCCTTTTCTCTAACTCCTTTTATTTAAATGAGTGACTTCTGAGACTTAAAATTTTAAGTTTTATGTTTCTCATTTTGTATCTCCTGCCTTTAGCTTTACTTCCAGAAATAAGTGGTACCTTTCATTCCCTGAGTATATTTCTTAGGGCAGTGGCCCTGCAAAGTAGGCTGGTTTGCTTCTGGGTTTCTTCAATTACCAGCTCACATTTCAACTTTCTCTAGTCTGGTAAGTCAAATACTCTTTGAACAATACTGCTATTGCCTTATTTTCTTTGTCCTTATTCTGTGCCTTTAATAAAATTCTCTGTACTGTAATTTTAGGCAATATCAGGAGGAAATGAGTGTGTTCCATTTGCCATAGTTAACTGGAAGCTTCTTTGAGATTTTTCCTGGAGATTCCAGTCCAGATTTCTTTCTATTTTCTAAACTTCAGAGCACTGATTGTCTGTGCTCATTAATTTAGCATTTAGTCATACACTCTTAGAGTTTTCTAAGAGTTTTTGGTATGGAGGCCTTAGCTCCCCTAACTAAAGTGTAGATCTACTCTTTTATGACAAGCTATTAAATTGACTTGAACGGTTTTTAGTTTTTCAGGAAGTAAGTCTTTTTCTCTTATAGATAATAAAACTTTTTTAAAAAATTAGGGTTTGACAATCTTTATATGTCAATGTAGCAGTTCATATAGGCTGTAGACTTAGCTCATGGCTACTTCATCCATTAGTCATGTAAACTAGTCTATAAATCAAATGCTTTATGCTTGGAGTCATATTCTCAATGTTAACAGGAAAATCTTTATGTAAAGCAAACTATCAATGTCATTTTATGTTAAAAATCCAGGTATGAAACATTTTGGTTAATCAATTAATAAATGCTTAATGTTAAACTTCTACCCTGTTATGTCAGCATTGGTGGGACACAGGAGCCTTTTAGGGCAGGAAACATATCTTTACTTAATTGTTAGACTGTATCAGATTTCTACAGCTGCATAACAAACCACCCCCAAGCCTAGTGGCTTTAAACATTTAAGCATTTGAAAATGTCTTATTAAATGTTTTGATATGTAAATCACAACATTTGTGATTTCCCACATTCTGGGCAGTTCTGCTGCTGTTCCTACCTGTGCTCACTCATTACAGTTGGATTTAGCTGGCACTTGGCTAGGAGGTAGGTGCTGGAGACACCTACCAGGTGTCTTTTAAGACAATCCAGGCTTTTCTCTCAAAAACCTGGGCTTCTTCATAGCATGGTGGCCCTAGGGTTATAAGACGACAAGCTTCAGTGGGCAACCACATACCTCGCCTCTGCTTGCATTATCATATTTACTGATTTTTGCATTGACCAGAGCAAGTCATATGCCAAGGCCAAAAATAAGGTGAGAAGGGACCAGCAAAGGCATGGATACTAGGAGGTGTGATTCATTGGAGGTCATTACTATAAGAATCTCTCATAGGGGCCAGAATATGTGTGTTTTATAAATGTAATTATGTATTGCTAAAGATCACTTTAAATCTCCTTATTTATATGTATCATATAAGGGTATGGCTATTCCAGGGAATTATATTCATTTTGGTACTATGGAGAAGCATGGGTGGCTTTCAAGTCCCAGCTCACCGAGAAGAGCTGGGCTTAGTGCAAAAAGACATCAGCATGGCTGTTGAATTGTAAATGGGCTATCAGTTACCAGGGTAATAGTCTGCACTAGACTGTAATCCAGCCTGGGGTGTCTGATGCTTTGGTCACTGATAATACATCCTCTAGCCTTCTACATTGCATCATTATTTTCATCAGCTTGCAACAGCACTGTCTTGAGCCCCACTAGGCTGCAGGCCTATGGCACATACAGCTGCCTTGGGAGCAGGATGTGAATGGATGAGTCAAGACAAGGGCCCTTTAAGTCACCAGGTCCAGGGGCAGAACCTCTGATTTAAAGGCAATATTCTGCTTCTAGTTCCACAGAACTAGAAAACATAGTTTTAAATATTGTATGGGAATATAAAATACTCTGCATAGCCAAAATAATCTTGAGAAGAAAGAAGAATGGAGCTGGAGGGATCATGCTCTCTGCCTTCAGACTATAGTACAAAGCTGCAGTCAACAAAATAGTATGGTATGGGCACAAAAGCAGACACATGGATCAATGGACCAGAGTGCAGAGCCCAGAAATAAACCCACATACTATGGCCAGTTAATCTGTGACAAGGGAGGCAAGAATGTATAAATGGAGAAAAGACAGTCTGTTCAATAAGGGGTTTTGGGAAAACTGGACGAATACATGTAAAAGAATGAAATTAGAACATTTTATAACACTATATACAAAAATAAACTGAAAATGGATTAAAGACCTAAATGTAAGATTAAAAACCATAAAACATCTAGAAGAAAACATAGGAAGAGCCCCTTGACATAAATCATAGGGATATTTTGAAGGCATCTGTCTCCTACAGCAGAGGAAACAAAAGCTGGGGTGGGGGGGGGCACATGTAAGGGAGAGGCTTAAGAGGTACAAAGTACTATGTACAAAATAAATAAACTGCAACTATATGTTGTATAGCACAGGAAATACAACCAATACTTTAACACTATAAATGGAATATAACCTTTAAAAATTTTGAATCATTATATTGTATACCTGAAACTTGTATAATATTGTAAATTGACTTGAATATACCTAGTAAAGCAAAATAAGAAAGGTACTCTTCTAGAGTAGGTGAGGTTTAGCTATTTCTTTCTAGTTTCACTACTGGGTTATGATGATAGGTGTTCCTGCTGTGGTGCAGTGGGTTAAAGGATCTGGCGTTGCAACAATTGCAGTGTAGGTTGCAGCTACATCTCAGACTTGATTCCTGGCCTGAGAACTTCCTTGTGCCATGAGTGTGGCCAAAAAACAGCTAAAATAATGACAAAATTTTCAGATCAAATTTTGTCACATGGTCATGGCACAAGAGCATCTCTTAGACCTTTGCAAAAGTCAATAGCTTGATTACTTTGATGTCTATTCTATTCACCCTGTGCCTACAACAATACATGATGCCTGAGTTAAATGAATCACTATTCCAGTGGCAGGATTTAGTTAACTATATCAATTCTACTGGGAATGTGGAACCCACTGAACCTGTGAGACTATTTAGGATCAAACCCAGGGCACCATCAGCACAGTTAAAGGGTTTTTGGACCAATGCCGTCCAATGGCAACACATAATGTGAGTCATACTTAAAATGTAAAACAGATAGTTTGATTAACATTTTGTATGGCTTGTGGGTACCATATTGTTGAGCAGAGTTCCAGATTCTTAAGCCCTATTCATTTTAAGGTGGGGATGTCTCTCAAGTAGTGCGGCCACTGCATGTAGATTGGATTCCATTACCTCCACTAATGAGAACCCAATGTGAACACCTACTGTGTTAGTAAAATGTCTGATATTGATGAGAAAGAGATAAGTGAAGAGCTTTTAGGAACTACTTCTGGAATAGAGACCTTTTTGATGAAATGTTTAGCTAACAACAACCGAGTTGTTGACCCATGCAACTAATCTTTTGGAGTGAGATTTAAAGTAGCAGCATATACTTTATTCTGAAGTACAGTACTTTAAAAGCAATTTGATACTACCCTTAAATAGGGACATAGTTCTAAAGAGCTCTGAAACAGAGATCTTCAAAAATCTTACACATATACAAACACAAATATTGTTCCAAATTTGTCTGTGTGTGTCCATGCAGGCACAAAGGATGCACACTTTCAGTCAAACTGTCTTGGGTATCTTGGTAAAACTCTTTCCTATTAGATCTTAGAAAATTTTCATGTATTAGTGCCAGGGAGCCAGAGGCAGCATGACCCATGGTGGAGAGGCAGAGAAATGTTTTGAGATACTCACGTGAATTATTTGCTGAATGTTTTTTTCTTCTCCTGAATTTTAATTAGGTGACTGGACCCCTAGTAATTTCTGCCTGAGGGGTTTTTGCAGGACAAAAATGCAGAAGTTTCTTGAAGTCAGTGCCTCTTCCTCTTCTTAACTTGCTAAACTTCTTGAAAAAGATGCTGGAGATTCCAGAGATGAGAGGCGAGGAGCGGGTGCAGGGGAGGAGACAGGAGGTGTCTCAGAGGCCAGAAGGCAGCCAACAGTTGGCAGGTGGATGAGTGAAGAGCAAGGACAGAAGCAGTGCTTTGTGATATTGACCCAGGGAGCCTGCAGGACCTCTGCTGACAGCAGATCCCAGGCAAAAGTGTTCTAGCTTCATCAAAGGTGCTTATGCCTTAGTGATCCTCAATGTGAATTGACAACTAGAGGGGCAATGGGAAAGCTTTGATGGTGTGAAACAGCTAAGAACTGGACTAGCCGAGGGTGAGAGTAGGGGAAGGAAGCCCCAATAATTATTGAAACTGAGCAACTGCTCTGTAATAGAGCATTCAGAAGAATTGAAAGAAAATGGAGTATTGTGCTTCTTTTTCAGACCTGGGCTTGGACTCGGTCACCCTGCTACACGTATCTCTGCAGACACACCAGATTTATGCCTAAGAAATGGAGGTTTTCCTGGGCTGTTACCCTCCCCCGCAGTCTGATGGATACAAATGGATCCAATCCTAGTTGCTAATTATTGTAATGGACTTAACACAGTCTAGACACAGGAAATCGATCTGTAGCCATGGTTCTTCCTTGAGCAAGTCCCATCACTTTTCAGGGCCTTGGTCTTTCTGAGGATGCAGGATTTTAGGTAACATTTATGAGGCACCTTCTATATGAAGAACACTGGGTGGGAGCTGCAGCACTGAAGAAATCAACATGTTCGGAGGGATGTGAATTACTGAAATGTCCTGTTTTGCTGCAGATTTCCCTAATAATTTTGAAGTAATATTTAAAAATGCACAAATAAGGTGAAGAAAGCAACTTAACAGAGTGACCATCATCTGTCACTAGAGGTTGGTGTGAGGCTCTGTGCAAGCATTTGTGATTCTGGGATCTGGCTTCTGCCTCTATGATCATCTCCATGGAGAACAGTTCTCTGATTTGTTTCCAACAGGGAGGTCTCCTCTGCCTGTTGGGTCTACAAAAAGATGTCCCACTCCTGAGGGTTGAACATCAACTGCAGTTCTCCTGAAAATGGCTATAGAAGCTCCTTTCTCTTTAACTTGTGAGCGTTTTCTCTGACTTGGGAAAATCGATAGTCAGAAGCTGACCCATCGCCCTGTTGTACAAAGAGTCTTGTCCTAGGTCACTTGTTGGACATTAGAGCTGGGTGGGCAGTTCGGTCACAGTAGCTCGGGTTTCACGGATATTTTTCCATTAAGTAGTTCTCAAGTGTCAGGTGTTCAGTGTTTTAGATGGACCATTTTTATTCTTTTTTTTTTTTTTATTCTTAACTTTATAATCCAAGCTAGAAAGTTTTCCGAAGAATTTTTTTGGACATTTTTTAATTGAAGTAGAGTTGATTTGATATACAATATTGTGTTAGATTCAGGTGTCTAGCAAAGTGATTCATATATATATATATATATATACTTTTTTCTCAGATTCTTTTCCATTATAGGTTATTATAAGGTATTGAATATAGTATCCTGTGCTGTGTAATAGATCTTGTTATTTATCTGTTTTATATATAGCAGTTTGTACCCGTTAATCCCATATTCCTAATAGATCCTTCCCCACCTCTTTCCCATT
This sequence comes from Sus scrofa, assembly GCF_054392235.1. Taxonomy (NCBI): domain Eukaryota; kingdom Metazoa; phylum Chordata; class Mammalia; order Artiodactyla; family Suidae; genus Sus; species Sus scrofa. The sequence continues at coordinate 74,448,411 of NC_139389.1, forward strand.
TGGTAAGGGAAAGGTAGTTTTCTATGTTTGTGAGTTTCTGTTTTGTAAATAAGTTCGTTTGTATTATGTATTTAAATTCCACATATAAGTGCTATCATATGGTATTTGTCTTTGTCTGGCTTACTTCACTTAGTATGATAATCTCTAGGTCCATCCACATTGCTGAAAACAACATTATTTCATTCTTATTATGTCTGAATAATATTCCATTATATATAGATATAAATAATCTTTAACCATTCATCTGTTGATAGATATTTGGGTTGCTTCCCGGTCTTGGCTATTGTAAATAGTGCTGCTATGTATCTTTTTGAATTGGACTTGTCCTCTTTTCTGGATATATATTCGGGATCTTAGAACAGCTCTATTTTATGTAAGGAACCTCCATACAGTTCCTTGTAATGGCTGTACCACCAATTTGCCTTCCCATCAACATTGTAGCACAATTTCCTTTTTCCTGCCCTCTCTCTTGAATTTATTATTTATAGACTCTTTGAGGATGGACATTTTGACCAATGTGAGCTGGTACCATGTAATTTTGATTTCTATTTCTCCAGCGATGAACAATATGGAACATCTTTTCGTGGGCCTATTGGCCATCTGTATTTCTTGTTTGCAGAAATATCTATTCAGATTTTCTGCCAATTTCTTTTATTGGATCGTTTGGGGTTTTTAAAAAAATATTGTTACATGAGATATTTTTGTATTTTGGAAATTAAGCTTTTGTTTGTCACATCGTTTGCAAGTATTTTCTCCCAGTCTGTAGGTTGTCTTTTCATTTGTTTATAGTTTTCTTTGCTTTGTGAAAGGTTTTAAGTTTGATTAGTCCCATTTGTTCATTTTTGCTTAAATTTTTGTTGCCTTGGGAGACAGATCTAAGAATATTCCTATGATTTATGTCAGAGAATGTTTTGCCTATGTTCTAAGAGTTTTATGGTGTCATGTCTTATATTTAGATCTTTAAACCATTTTAAGTTTATTTTTGTATACGGTGTGAGTGAGTGTTCTAACTTCATTGATTTACATGACATTATCCAGCTTTCCCAATACCATTTGCTAATGACACTCTCTTTTTTTCATTGTATATATTTGCCTCCTGTGTTAAATATGAGTTGACCATAGGTGTGTTAGATTATTTCTGGGCTCTCTATTTTATTCCATTTATCAATATGTCTGTTTTGGTGCCAGTACCATACTGATTTGATTACTGTAGCTTTGTCATATTATCTGAGGTCTGGAAGGGTTATGACTTTAGCTTTGTTCTTTTTCTTCAGAATTGCTTTGGCAATTCTGGGTCTTTTGTGACCCTGCATAAGTTTTAGCATTATTTGTTCTAGTTCTGTGAAAAATGTCGTAGGTATTTTGATAGGGAGCACATTAAATCTGCAGATTGCTTTGTGTAGTGTGGTCATTTTAACACTATTAATTCTTCTAATCCAACAGCATGGGACTTCTTTCCATTTCTTTGAAACATCTTCAGTTTCCTTTATCAATATTTTATAGCTGGGAGCATATAGGTCTTTTATCTCCTTGTTTAGGCTTATTCCTATGAATTTTATCTTTGGCACAATTTTAAACAGGATTTTTTGCCTTTATGACTTTTAAAAAATTTCTCTAATATTTCACTGTTAGTATAAAGAAATGCAACAGATTTCTATGTATTAATCTTTTTTTAATGGCCACACCCAGAGCATATGGAAGTTCCTAGGCCCGGGATTGAATCTGAGGCACAGCTGCGATTTATGCTGCAACTATGGAAACACCAGTTCCTTTAACCACTGCCCTAGGTTGGGGATCAAATCCACACCTCCACAGCCACCAGAGCAACTGCGGTCAGATCACATTCTTAACCCACTGTACCAGTGACAACTCCACGTATATTAATCTTGTATACTGCTAACTTGCTGCATTTATTTATTAGTTCTAATAGTTTTTGTGTGAAACCTTTAGGGTTTCCTATACAGAGTATCAGGTCATCTGCCCATAACTATAATTTTGCCTCTTCCCTTCCAATTTTTTTTGTTTTTGTTTTTTGGTCTTTTGTCTATTTAGGGCCGCACCTGTGGCATGTGGAAGTTCCCAGGCTAGGGGTCTAATCGGAGCTGTAGCTGCTGGCCTATGCCACAGCCACAGCCACACCAGATCTGAGCCACATCTGTGACCTTCACCACAGCTCATGGCAATGCCAGATCCTTAACCCACTGAGTGAAGCCAGGGATCAAACCTGCAACCTCTTTGTTCCTAGTCAGATTCATTTCTGTTGTGTCACGGCAGGAACTCCTTCCCTTCCAATTTGGATAGAATACCTCTTATATCTTTTTCTTATCTGATTGCTGTAGCTAGGATTTCCAATACTATGCTGAATAGAAGTGGTAAGAATGGGCATTCTTGTCTTGTTCCAGAATGGAGTGGGAAGTCTTTCAGCTTTCACCATTGAGTATTATGTTGGCTATGGGTTTGCCATAAATGCTTTCATCATGTTGAGATATGTTCCCTCTATACCCACTTTGATGAGAGTTTTTATCATGAATCGATGTTGAATTTTATCAAATGTGTTTTCTCCATCTAGTGAGACAGTCATGTGCTTTTTGTCTTTTCATTTGTGGATGTGGTATATCACATTGACTTGATTATGTTGCACCAACTCTGTGACATTGGAATGAATCCAGCATGATCATGGTGTAGGATCCTTTTTATGTGTTGTTGGATTTGATTTGCTAAAATTTTTTTGTTTGTTTTTTTTAGGGCCACTCCCACAGCATATGGAGGTTCCCAGGCTAGGGGTCCAATGAGAGCTATAGGTGCTAGTCTACACCACAGTCACAGCAACATTGGATCCAAGCCACATCTGTGACCTACACTTCAGCTCATGGCAATGATGGATCCTTAATCCACTGAGCAAGGCCAGGTATTGAACCCACATCCTCATAGATCCTAGTCAGGTTTGTTAACCACTGAGTCATGATAGGAACTCCTTGGTTTACCAAAGTTTTGAGAATTTTTGCATCTCTATTCATCAAAGATATTGACCTGTAATTTTCTTTTTTCTTTTTCTTTTTAATAATTGACTTAAAAAGTTGTATTAGTTTCAGGTGTACAGTAAAGTAAGTTAGTTATACATATTCATATATCTATTCCTTTTCAGATTGTTTTCCCATATTGGTTATTTCATAGTATTAATTGGAGCTCCCTGTGCTATAGAGTAGGTTCTTGTGGCCTATCTATTTTATTTTACTTTATTTTGTTTTTAAATGATTTTTATCTTTTCCATTATAGTTGGTTTACAGTGTTCTGTCAATTGCTACTGTACAGCAAAGTGACCCAGTAACACACACACACACACACACACACACACACACGTATATATACATTCTTTTTCTCACATTATCCTCCATCATAAGTGAGTAGACATAGTTTCCTGTGCTATACAGCAGGATCTCATTGTTTATCCACTCCAAATGCAATAGTTTGCAACTGTAATTTTCTTCTTTGTAATTTTCTTTTTTACTGGTGTCTTTGTTTAGTTTCGTATCAGGATGGGTGATGCTAGCTTCATAGAGTGAATTGGAGAGTGTTCCCTCCTCTTCAATCTTTTGGAAGAGTTTGGGAAGGATAGTTATAAGTTTTCTGTATGTTTGGTAGAATTCCCCAGTGAAGCTGTCTGGTCATGGACTTTTGAGGGAATTTTTTTAAAATTACAGGTTCTATTTCACTTCCCGTGATCAATCTGTTCAAATTCTGTTTCTTTTGACTCTGTTTCAGGCTGTGTGTTTCTAGAACTGCTCTTTCAGGTTGTCAATTTGTTGGTATATAACTGTTCATAGAATTTTCTTCTTCTTACTATTTTTTTTTGTATTTCTGTGATATGTTGTTATTTCTGCTCTTTGATTTTTTTATTTATTTGGGTCCTCTTCTTCTTGGTGACCCTTGCTAGAAGTTTGTCAATTTTTTGTTTATTCTTTCAAAAAACCAGCTCTTTTTTTTCTGATATTTTTTCCATTTTTTAATCTGTTTCCTCTTTGATTTTACTATTTCCTTCTTCTTCTGACTTTAGTTTTTATTTGTTCTTGTTCTAATTATTTTAGGTGATTGGTTAGATTGTTTATTTCATATTTTTGGTTTTTTAAAATTTTTATTTCAAGGAAGGCCTGTATCACTATGAACTTTTCTCATAGAGTTGCTTTTGGCTCATTCCACAGATTTTGTATGGTTGTGTTTTCATTTTTTGTCTGAAGGTATTCTCTGATTTCCTCTTTGATTTCATCATTGACCAATTGATTTTTTTTTTAGTAGCATGTTGTTTAGTCTCTGTGTGTCATCTTTGTCTCATTTTTCTTTCTGTGGGTGATTTCTGGTTTCTGTTGTGGTCAGAAAAGATGCTTGAAATGATTTCTGTCCTTTTTGTTGAGGATTGTTTTGTATTCTAGTATGTGGTTTTTCAAGGGAATGTTCCATGTGTGCTTGAAAATCATGTGTATTCTAGGTTTTTTTGGATGCAATACCCTATAGACATTAAGTTAGTCCAACTGTTATATTTTGTTATTTAGGATCTGTTGCCTTATTGATTTTCTGGCTGGATGATCTGTCCATTGATGTCAGTGGGATGTTAAAGTCTCCTACAATTATTGTTTTCCTGTCAATTTTTCCATTTTTGTCTGTTAGTATTTGTTTTATGTATTTAGATGCTGCTTTATTGGATGTATATTTGGGGTTTGTTTTTTTTTGCTTTTTTAGGGCCGCACTTGTGGCATATGGAGATTCCCAGGCTAGGGGTCTAATCGGAGCTACAGCTGCCAGCCTGATTGGTTCCTCTTTATATTTCTTTGATATAGTGATCTGCATTTCTATCAATAGTCTTAATTTTTTTAGAATTTTTATTACCTCCTTTTTGAACTCAGGGTCTTTCAGACTTGAACACTCTGTTTCATTTTACTTTCAGGAGATTTCTCTTGTTCATTTAATTGGAAGTCATTGCTTTTTTTTTTTAATTTTATTTTTTTACTTACCTGTTTTTCCTAAATTTATAGTCAGGGAAATTTATCTACTGTGGTCTTGAAGGGCTGTTTTTTATGCAGGAATGTCCCTGTATAGACTGCATGAGTCCAATATTTTTGGTGCAAGGGCTGCTTTTAGTATGGATGCCTGCCGTATCTTTCCTCGGTGTGTGCTGGTCTCCTTGATGGGGGTGTATTTGGTGCTGTGGTGACCAGAGCCAGCACTAGATGTTGGGTGGGGCCTTCTCCTTGCTTTGTGGCTGTCACAGTCCTGTGTGTATTGGGGGGAGTAGGGTCTACATCTCAGCTGTTGGAGCAAAAGCTCCCAGACCTGGTTCTCAGCCTCAGTATGAGGTAGGCAGGACTGGAGCACATTCACTTGGAAAGGGTGCATTCCTCCTCATGGGCTGTGCACCAGGATGTGGTCTCTGTGATGCTGCTTGCCATCTGGTGTGCATGCCCACCAAGTCCACTGCTGCTGCCACTGCCCCTGGATCCATGCCCACTGTGAGAGCACCAGTAATCAGTTTGGAAAGCTGTACCACCTCCAGTGAGTAGGAGATCTCAATGCTAGCTGAAGGCAAAGCTGCAGCTGGCTGTGAGCATGATGACAATGAAGCTCCTGTGGCTGATCTGTACTCTTTCCTCTGTGTATCTTCTAAGGCAGCCTGGACCACACTGCAGGCCCTTTGGTCTGTCTCTGCACAAATTGAGTCTTCTCCCTGGTGTCTCTCTGCTGAAGCCCAAGTTTCAGCACTCAGACACTGAGAAGGAAGTTCCCAGGGTGAGGGACCCTTTCCTATTTCACAGTTTGCTCCCAGGGGTGCAGGTCCCATACTGTTTCCTTTATTTTTTTTCCCCTTTTGTCCTACATAGATATGTGAGGATGTTTGTTGTAGCTTTGGTTGTATAAGAGATCTCCTGCCTGCTTTCAGTTTGTGTTCTTTGAGAATTATTCCACATGTAGATATATTGTATTTTTGATGTGTTTGTGGGGCTACATGTCTTCCTACTCTGCCATCTCAATCTTCTTGCTGAAGAATTTTAACATTAGACTAGACATGACCTTTAACTTTGGTAAACATCAGGGCCCTGATGACTGTTCATTATTGTAACTGGATATCCTAGAGTATTTTCTTTTTTTTTTTAAAGATTTTGCTGTTGTAGTCATGATAGCCAGGTAAAGGTTGATAAAGTATTACAGTATGGACCATAGGATAACAATTTTGTTAGGAAATACATGTTAACAGTTATTAAGAGCTTAGTATGTTATATCTAGAATTATGTTAAGTGCTTGGCTTGGAGTACCTCTTTTAATGCCCCTGATACTTGGGAGATCCTTATCACCATTCATTGACAGAAAAGGAAACAAGATAGAGAGCCTAGGTGTCTTACTTGCAATCACATGATTCAAGCGGTAAAGCTGGGTTTAGACAGAGGCCTGTGACTTGGTGCTTATTCTCTTCTACCCAATTAATTGACATTCTTTCTTCCTCTCTTTGTTTCTGTCTCTCTGTCACCATCTCTTATCTCTCTCTCTCTCATCCTCATCCCCGCTCCCAACACACACACATAGGATAGAGAGAGAATACCCATACATAGAATAACTGTAGGTACATACTCCAAACATTAATAATGAATAACTGCATCAGGTGTTTATTTATTGCCACTACTCTGTACCAGGTACTATTTCAGGTGCTGAATGAGAAGGAAGAAAAAGGACAGACAAGGTCTTTGTCAATAGTGGGAAGAGATAGGATTTAGATCAATAAGGTCATTCCAGAAAATGAGTGTCATAAAGAAAATAGGGTACTGTGATTGAGGATGAAATACTGGTGGGGGTATTAATGTGGGGTTACGGAATGCTTCTTTGATACGATGACATTTGAGCTTAGACTTAAATGAGGAGAGATCTGGAGGGAGAACTTTCCAGCTTGAGCAGAAGCCCTCAGCCGAAGCAAATAGGATATGCTCAAGGGATAGAAAGAAGGGCAGCAAAGCTGGAGTCTGATTAGTAGTTGGGAGGGTGGGTGGAAATGAAATTGTAGGGGTAGATTGAGCCAGACATTTGAAGGCCTGTGGCTCACGGTGGATGGGGAAGGAGGAGGAGGGTGAGGGTGCTATGTATGTGCTGGCCTCCTCTGGACAGATGATGGTCAGAGGTTCTACGTATTTATCTCATTTCATCCTCCCAACATCTCTGGTAAATAAGAACTGTCATTTATACTTGACAGAGATCAGCTGTGAAATATGAGCCCTAAGTATCTGTCACTTCCTTCACTGTTTCAAAGGTAACTGCAGAATCCTACAAATTCACAGAATTCACTTACAATGTGAATGAAACACCTACTGGATGCTTGTGATTGATTTCATTGTGAAATTCATATTCTTTATTTCTCTTCAGTGTCATTTTCTGGTGAACCTCCGAAATTAGTCACTCTTCTTTAACATGAGAACATATGCTGCAGATCTTTCACTTGTCTATTCTGTTGAGGCAGTTAACATTTATAATCAAAATATTTTTGCCTTGTCATTAACAACAATATTCTCTTGAGTAAGAATGTTTGAAATTGCTTATGCAATATGTGATGATGGAAAGTCTTATTTTCCCTCATTCCTTGAACCTGCCTTTATTGACTAAGGTACTGTTCAGGAATGTTTGTCACATGTGTCCACAGGGACTTGTAGCAGCAGAACTGGGCTGCAAAGCCTGGGCCTTTTTTGGTGTAGTGTCTCAGGGGCTATAATTATTTGCCCAGGCTCAGCTCACCTTTATCCAAGTATAAGCCATTTTTATCTTTTTTTCCCTTTATATCATAAAAGATTTTGTACTAAGACTTGAAAAAAATGTTTTGAATTTTTGCTCAGTCACTTTTCTCCTCTTTGTCTATGGGCAAATCACAAACCTCTGTGAGCCTCAGTTTAAATGGACCTTTGTTTCAGAATTGTATTAAACGTAGCATGTAAATGGGCCACTGACCTCTACTTACAGACCTTTTTTTGCCTTCCTTTTGGAGCAAAAGGACTCAAAACTGTTTTCAATCCTATTCCACCTCCAATCATTTCCTCCCTTTCTCTCTTGGACTCACATCTTTCCAGTAAAATCACTCTTATGAGGAGAGCCATGACCTTCCACCAGAACCAAAGGTCGTTCTCATTCTTCTTATTCAGGCAGTTCTCATCCTGAGTTTGGAGTTATCATGATGTCTCCTCGGGTCTCTCTGGCTTTCCCATCCCCTGTCCCAGGTAGACTCTAACCTTTCTGCATTCTTTTCTTCATGGTACTTGTATTAGTTTTTGTGACTGCTGCAACAAATTACCATAAATTTAGTGGGTTAAAATAGCAGAAATGCATTTTTTTTTTTTTAACAGTTCTGGAGTTCAAAAGTCCAAAGTCATTTTCTTCAGGATGAAATCAAAGTGTTGGCAGGGTAATTCATTCCTTGCTTTTCCCAGCTTCTGCCTGCAGGTGGCTGCCTGCAATCCTTGGCTTGTGGTCATTTTACTCAAATCTCTACTTCTGTGGTACCATTGCTTTCTCTTCAGTTTGTGTGTCTGTGTGAAATTTCCCACTGCTTTCCTTTTTAGAAGGATACATGCAATTTCATTTAAAACTCACTTTGAGGGTGTTCCCGTTGTGGCGCAGCAGAAACGAATCTTACTAGGAACCATGAGGTTGTGGGTTTGATTCATGGCCTCACTCTGTTGGTTAAGGATCTGGTGTTGCTGTGAGCTGTGGTGTAGGTTGCAGATGCAGCTCAGATCCTGCATTGCTGTGGCTGTGGCATAGGCCTGCAACTGTAGCTCCAATTCAACCCCTAGCCTGGGAATTTCCATGTGCACCTCACTTGGATAATCCAGGATAGTCTCTTATTTCAAGATCCTTACTTAATCATATTTGCAGTCCACCCTTCCCCCTTTATTGCCATTGTTGACTGAAAGAAAACTCAGAACCTAAAAGTTGCAAATTGTGCTTTATTCAGAGAGCTTACTGAGGACTGTAGCCTGGGAAACAGCCTTTCAGATGGCTCTGAGAAACTGTTCCAATGAGGCAATGAAGGAGCCAGGATAGACAGGAGATTTTGCTGAAGGAAAAAAAAATGTAGTTGCACATCAAAAGATTGCTGCTAATCATAAAAAAAAAAGCAAACAAAAAAACACCCAGGCATCTTAAGTTAATGATTTTAGTGCTTTTCTTTGTATGGGAAGATACAAGTCTTCACTGAAGTGATTCCTTTGATATGCATCTTAACTATATCAGGATGCACTGTGGGTAGAGGTGGTGGGGGTGCTGCAGTGGCTGCTGGCTCAATTTCGCTACTTTGTGAAATTTAAGTAGTATTCACAGGTTCCAGAGGTTAGAACATAGATAGTTTTAGGGGGATATTTCGTAGCCTGTCACAATACTTCACAGCAGTTGAGAACGCTCAATATTTATTAATAGTATATTTTATGTCTCTCCTTTTAGATTGTACAATTTGTGTGAGCAGGGATTTTTGGTTTTTTTGTATACCTTAACGAACTATGAATAATATCTTTAATTTTTTTTTCTGCTAGAACTCTGGGGTAGCGGAGAGAACTGAGAGTCATTTTGGTTTCAGGTGGAATTTGGTGCACACAAAGAATATTTTTGCCACATGTGAATGTGAGATTTCAATTTGCTTGATTTCCCAGGAGCTAAAGAAATGTAATGGTTTATAAGCCTTTTTTAATTTGTAAGACTTGTCATGCAATTGCTTGCTGCTATTCACATCTTATACTCCTGCAAACCATATTCATCTATTGGTTTGCAAGGTAGCAATGGGACTGAACCAATTGGCATTACATAGGTACCATGTAATAGATGTTTAATTGGGCACATGCCCAGAAGGAGATAACAAATTAAGTATTTGGGTAGAATATTTAATGTATTAAACATCCAATGAGGAAGGTTAAGTCAATGGGCTTTCTCTCTACTTATTTTGTACCTGAAAATAGCTCAAGAAGTATATAGACATAGTTCTCATTCCTCCCTGAAAGGGCCTATATAATACAAAGGCTTTCACATGTGCTTCCTCATTGTCAAGTTAAGTGATGACCTAAAGGGTTATATCTCCAAGGAAATTATGAGGGAGCCGGCAAGCAAAAGTAAAAATCCTGTCTCTACCCCTCCCCCAGTCCCTGGTTGATTAATAATTTGACCAAATCTAAGGAACATTGTCTCCACGAGCCATCTCCCTATGGCTTCTAGGTAATCTTTGCAAAACTTGGCCTTGGTACAAGTTTATTTGTGATCAATGAAACATTAACTAGAATATTCCTTCATAAATAGGAATGTGTAACATATAAAAGATAGGACTTTTGAGGCAGTCTATATTCTGAACTAAGCTTCCAGCCAAGTGTTGTGATAGACAAAACAATTACCAGAGTTTCCACAAACCTTATGAAAGAGAAATAGCATGTTGAGGACAAGTACACAGAAAATCTATATTGGGATTCAAGAAACCCATATAGATTTTGTTATTGATACCTATACATCTGAAACCCTGTCTGTTCAATCACACATTTGTATTGAGGGAATGCTGTGTACCAGGCATGATGCTAGATTTGGTATAAAAAAAAATGAGAGTTCCTATTGTGGCTCAGTGGTAATGAACCCGACTGGTATCCATGAGGACTCAGGTTTGATCCCTGGCCTCACTCAGTGGGTTAAGGATTCGGTGCTGCTGTGGCTGTGGTGTAGGCCTGCAGCTACAGCTCTGATTCGACCCCTAGCCTGGGAACTTTCATATGCTGCGGGTGTAGCCCTAAAAAAATGAAAGTACGATACTGCCTCTAAAGACTTTCAGGTTTAGTAAGAGACAAAAAGAAAGAAGCTTTAAAACACTAAGATTAACCTTTGTGTTGGAAGATGCCTTATCCTTCCATATTCCATATCTTCCTTGCACTCCAAGCCACTCTGGCTGAAAGACTGGCCAGAGCCTTACTGCAGCAGGTAGGCTGCAGGCCATAGGCCCTGTGGGCAGATAGATTGAAGTAGCCCTGCCATCCCCACCTCTGGTGTTCACACCCTTGTTGCATCCCTACCTCTTGAGTGTGAGCACCACCTGCAACTTGATTTTTAACCAGCGGAATATGGCAAGGGCAGTGGGACATTTATCATTGTGTTTGGATGATTACAGAAGACGGTAGCATCCATCTTGCTAGAGTCTCTCTGTCACTGGCTTTGAACAAGCAAGCTGCCACACATCCTGTGGCCGCAAGGAAATGAATGCTGCCAACACTGAGGAGCAGTGGGAAGCAGATACTTCCCCAACTGAACCTCCAGAGGAGAACCCCGTCCTGGCTGCCACCTTGATTACACCCTTGTGAGATCCTGAGCAGAGGACCCACTCAGCTGTGCCCAGTTAACTCCTGACTCACAGAAATTGTGAGAGAACAAATGTGTATGGTGAATTATCACAGAAGAACACATCACCAGAAAACTGGTCCAGTCCCCAAAGCCCTGGACTAGGGCTCCCTCTCAAGTCTGGCATGCTCTTCATTTCATCATTGGACAAGGCAGCGGAAGGAAGAATCAGGCCATGGGGAGAGGGGGTACCGGGGAGAAGAAAGGGAGGCACCTGCGGTTTCATTGAAGCTAAAGAGTTTGCCTGTTCCAAGAGGCACGGGGGAACCCTTTGAAGAATTTTAAAAGGAGGCATAATGAGTTTAGATTTATGGGCTCCAACTTCCCTCTCTAGAAAAATGAGAGAGAAAGACTGACCACTAAATTCTTTATACCAGAAGTCCATCACCCTGATGTTGTTCTTTCCCACTCTGGATCGAACGGCTTTGGATGAGTCCCTCTGTGGCCCAGTGCCCCTGGGATCTCCAACACTTTCAGCCCCACTCTATCTCTGCCTAAACCCCAAAGTGGCATTTCTTCTGATTTACTCCACTGCTTTCAAAATTTCCAAAGATAAGTGGAATGAAGACATGATTGGTTTTTAGAAAGTAGCTTCAGAGGCAATCCCAACAAAACCCCACAGAGCTGCGATATTCTAGATGAGTCCTTAGAGAGTCCGAATTTGATAGGCAAATAAGGGTGAAAGGGGTGGGAACATGCCTCAGGCACGCAGGAGGCTAGTCTCAGCTCTGGGCATGACTTCATTTCAATTATCTAGTTTCTTTACCTCCAGGGCTCTGGCTTCGTTCTTACTGACATATTTTCGGTAAATATGAGAGAGAAATGTATTCTTGTTGCACCACTGTCCCTTCCACACTTGATCAGTCGTTGTCTCTTTATTCCATTCTTTCTTGGTTCTACTAGTTTTTAAACTGTTGATGAAAGAGACCTTACTTCTGAAACTTTATTTCCAAATCGAGTTTACTTTTACTCACCAGTGTTGTTTGTAGACTTAACCACTGGCTCCCTGCGCCCCTTTTTAATGCCTTTTGGTGATAGTTTTCCTCCTCTCATTCCTTTCCTCCACTCCCATCTGTTCACACACTCTATCTGCTCATTAAGCATTAAAGTGGCCTGGTGACCTAGGCATTGAAAATAAAAAACTGTTGGATATTGTCCTGTGAACTCTCTCTCTCTCTTTTTTCCTCAGGGCCGCACCCAAGGCATATGGAAGTTCCCAGTCTAGGGGTTGAGTCAGAGCTGCAGCTGCTGGCCTACACCACAGCTGAGGGCAATGTCAGGTCCTTAACCCACTGAGTGAAGCCAGGGATTAAACCTGTGTCCTCATGGATACTAGTCAGGTTCATTACCATGGAGCCACAATGGGAGCTCCCAGCACTGTGAACTCTTGACTACATGCTTCCTTCTCCTCACTGTACTTCCTGTCAGGTTTCCTGTGTTAGCAAACAGCACCACCATCCATTCAGTTGCTGGAGACTGAAACCAAGGAGGCTGCCTTGATTTCTCTTTTTCCCTTCAAGCCTGTCTATCACTACACCTTGTCCCTCTGTCTCTCTGCCTCTGTCTACCCCTCGTCATCTTTCCTATCATCTCACTGGACTATCGCAATGGCCTCCTGGTTGCTTTTGCAGCATCCTTTTTTGGTCCTTCTTGTCCAATCCATTCTTTTCACAATAGCCACCATTGTATTTCAAAGGCACAAATCTGGTCAGAATACTGAAATTATTTAATATTCCTCCACTGTCTTCACTGTGCCAAAATGGAGACCCAACCCCTCACACTCTGGCCTGAGTTCCCTGAGTGGCCTCTCAGTTCTGGGGGTCTTCCTGTGCCCTCCACTCCACCCAGAATAGGCACTGCCTGTGGGTCTGGAACACTGTACAAGCGTGCTTGTCCCAGGAGTGTGTGCTGTTCCTGCCTCCTCACACATACCCCGCCCCACTCTCCTTTCAAAGGAAACGTCTTGATCCTGAAGCAGGATTATCTGCTCTGACTCTACTGTATTCTTTAGCATTTAATCCTGTCTTAAAAAACGATTAAAGAAGATAAACTAGGTGATGCAAACACATTTTTTTTTTTTCCTCATGAAGCAGGCAGTCTCCATTCAGAGAATTACCAAATGGGGCAGGAGGCAGGAAACTTTTATAGGATAAAGACATAAGAGCGGATAGAGAAAAATAGAAATTTCCTCGACTGGGACCACATAGCCATCCTTGTTTGTGGTCAAAAAGAACAAAGAAATCAGAGTCCGGAGTTGGCTTGACCTTGGGGATTAGCTGGCTGTGTGGACTAGGTTTTGGTCAAACAGAACCTGCCTGGGACATGAAAGTTACCTGAGTTTCAGTTTGCCTTGTGGCATTCAGGCAAGAGCAGATTTGTCTTGGGCCAAGATGTTTCTTTAGAAAATCCCTGTGTAATAACTGCCTATTTTTCTTCAATCCTGCTCCCCACCTCCAGCCTGCAGGCGGTAGTATCTCAAAGCCTGGTCTAGATCCATGTGCAGTGAAACAACTCAATAGATCTAGATGGTTTAACAAATGCAGACTGAGTGGTTTAATGGTTAAGAGTTTAGGCTCCAGAAGCGCAAGGCCTGGGTTAGTTTTGCAACTGTTACTGAGTTGATCACCTGGACTCATGCATGTCTCAGCCAAGAAGGTTCTTTTTCTGCTCAGATTCGTGTGGCTAATAATAAGTGATGCTGAGACTAGAATAGCAGAAGCTTTATTCAGTGGCCAAAGAATGGAGAAGCAGAAACTTGGTGAGCAAATCAACTTCTCAACCTGATTTGGGTGGAGACAGCTTGTGTACAAGAGAAGGGAGAGGTAAAAGGGAGGGAATTGGAAAGGAAGGAATATTCGTGACTTGAGAACAAGGGTGTGGTTTGAATCAGGAGCTGAGGCAACACTCTTTCTTAGCTCTGTGTGGGATTTTTGGGGTATTGTCAAGGCAACTGGCAACTGTCCTGGTAGTGGCTGAGTCATTTAGCATGCTAGTGTGTTACAGTGAGTGTGTAGTAAGGCTCAAGGTCTACTGGAGGTCAAACATTCTGCCACTTTGTGCCTAGTGGGTTCTATCCATTTCTCATTTTTCTCTTCATAGCTTCCTCCTGAAACTTAGATAGGAACAATTGATTTCCATTCGAGGGAGGGATAGGAATATGATTCTGAGGCAACAGCCTTGGTAACACAACCTCACTCAACATAGGTGCAAAAAGGCAGAGAGAGACCATTTGTTTCTGTTTCTAGGGCTTATTTTTAGAGAAACTCTAGACTGATTGCTTGGCCTAGCCTTGGTCTTACTCCTGTGTGTTCTTGTCTGGCTGTATTTTCCAGACCTGTGACCTCCTTCTGTCCCTCCAGAGCCAGAAAAGGAGCTCAGTGGAACCCTCTAATAGTGACTTCTTCCAATGACCCAAGGCTTATCCTTGCTCAGATGCCTACCAGGGGTTTCCCTCAAATCTCTGGGGATTTTCAGCAGCACAGAGCACTGCTGGCAAACAGGAGAGCCACTCTGCTGGAAGTAATAAACTGGTCACAGTGGCTCCCTCTCTATAGGGTTGTGGAGGTAATTCGTGCAAATGACATTTCTAGGAAAACCAGGTTAGCTATGAAGGACAGTTAGTGGGTAAAAAACTCAAGAATGCTTCTTAGTGGTTGACTTAGGGTTCTGAATCTTTAGGTAATAAGTTTGGAAACTTGATCCAAGCAGAGCAGTTTCCACAGTGCCAGTTTCCTAGGAAGCACTCACTTGGCATCCAAGAGGAAGCAGTCTAGTGTCCCAGAGACCTACTAGGACAATGGAATCTGAGGGTTGGAAGATCCTGATGTAGCTCAGAAGCTTTGGGAGGGGAAGATGAACCAGATCTCTGCTTCTTATCTCCTTTGCTTAGCTCCCTGGTCATGAAAATCTCTACCTTGCTGAGGACACAGGGAAAAGTTCTAATTTCCTTTTCCATATTAATCTTGGCTGGGGATTCTGGAGCCAGGGTGGCCTTGTGGACTTGACCTATAACTGTGAGGGGGGAGCACATCCAGTTCTGCTTGGTTTCCAGCTGGGGTCACATTCTTTTCCCCAGGGCTATGTTCAGTTGACCTGCTTTCATGACCTCTGTCTGATTTTTACTTCTCTCTAGCCTTCCTTTATTTCATTTTAAATATAGCAACTGAGAAATAGTTCATGAACTCCCTCCAATAAAGGATCCAGGTATTACAAAAGTGAAATGCAGAAAGAACTAATGGGGCCTGGAAGCACAAATGATAATGGAGCATTAATAGTACAAGTCCTGAAGATGGACTGGATTTCAATCCTAGATCTCTGCATTTCTGCCTGTATGAACTTGGAAAGTTCTATTGCCTTTTTTGATGGCCCATATATAAAATGGAGATAGTAATGGTATTAGCCAGTGTTCTTTGTTGCAAGCAATAGAAATCAGTTATGAGTTAAGTTAAACTAAAGGGTAGGGGAAACTAATGAAAAGGTCATTGATACAACTATTTCACAGACTTGTTGTAAGGATGGATTTAAATAACATAAAAATCACTTAGCACAATATGGCATATAGAAAGTACTAGAAACATTAGCTGTTATTGTGTCATCATTGTTTTATTATCGTTATTGAGTTCTGTCCTAACTTTATTGCCTGCAGCTTTGTCTTAATATAAAGCAAATGCTGTCCTAGATGCTATAGTACATTCTTTTAATGTATTGATCTCTGGATCCTATGGTTAACTATCCATTTCTGGTCCAATCAACTATTGCCCGAAGGAGTAATGTGACACAAACTTGACCTCTAAATTCTTAGTCCATCTGGGGCTATAGACAGGGAGGTGATTTTTCTGAGATGAGCAAGCAACACTTAATCTCATTTTCCTAGGTACTTAACTGCTTTCTAAGACTATGTCTGATATTATGTTTGAGGGATTTAGGGAGTTCTAGCTCAGTAATCAACATCAACTCACCTCTTCTGTCACCTGTGATAACAGGGCAATTGCTTGAATCAACTCATCATTTTATTGAGCACCTACTATGTATTAGTTAATGGTTATACAAAAATAGTGCCTGCCTCTGACGTACTTGCTGTTTTGTGGAGGAGACAAGCGATAAATTAATAACTATAATAACATGTTGTGAACATTGCAGTAGAAGTCTATAGACTAAGTACAAAGAGCTTACAGAAGGGAATGGAATTAATAGCCAAGGAGTACTGTGGAGGTAAAGCAATTGGAGAGGATCTCATGGTAGAGGCGACCATGGCTAGGATATTTAAGTATGTGTAGGAGTTCCCTGGTGGCTCAGTGAGTTAAGGATCTGGCATTTTTAATGTTGTGGCTTGGGTTGCTGCTGTGGCACTAGGTTCATCTCCTGGCCCAGGAATTTCCAAATGCTGCAGACATGGTCAATAAAAAGAAAAAAAATGCATAAGAGTTTACTAGATTGGCAAATGGAAAATAGGATAGGCAAGAGCACAGGGAACTTCAGATCTATCTTTGGTTTATATTCTGTTGTTGAAGTTTATAAAATATGAGAGATGACCTGGTCAGAGTGGAGTTTCAGAAATCTCATTTTGATGGCAGCGTGGATGATGGTTTGGAAGGTGGATCTTAGAGGCAGGAGACCTATTAGGAAGCTGTTAACCTGGTTGTGAGAGATAATGAGGACTTGACCTGAGGCAGTGAAAGATGGTATGGATCTGAAATACTACATCTGGGACTAATGAGGCATAAATGGCAAGAGGCAGGATGGAGCTGGGGTTATTTTAAGGAATCACATTTGCCTGCTTGGGTGGATGGTGGTGCTATTCTCTGGTAAAGGACTCAAGAGGAGGAGCTGTCTGGGAGGGAAGATGATGAGTTAATCTTGACATGGTGTTGAAGAGCCTGGGGGATATCTGGGTGAGAGATCTATAAGTGTACAGGTATCTGGAGGTCAGGAGAGAAGTCTGTGAGAGGCTGCTTTGGAGGGGCTCAGGCCTGGAACTAGCCCTACCAGCAGAAACTCCAGCTCCAGCTGTCCTGGGACCTGAGCCTTGAGTCTCTTCCTGGCTTGTCCTAGTTGGTTACCTGCCCCAGGCCTGAAGTTCTGTCCTGAACATCTCCACAGTAGCTGCCACCTCGCTACCCTGTCCATATTCTCAGTGATGGCTGCATGCAGCTTCCTTGGATTTCTGAAAGTTACCTGACCCAACTTTGAAAAGGCCAGGCTGTTGCTGGTGGTCAGGACTGCATCACCTTTTGTATTTGGAAACCCTCTGGGAAGCCATGGTCTGTCTGTCTGAAGAATCCCATCTCATGGCCCATGGGAGATGTCACCCTCTACCTACAAGCACATCATTCCAGCTGACATTCATCTGGCTTTGTCCTGCAATAACCAGAAAGCAATTTGACTTTAAATAAATGTGTATGTAAGCATGTCTTGAACTCTAAGTAGTTAGGCAGGCTGGGGGTTTTCTCTAGTCATTTAAAGAGGAGAAGATGGCCTTTATTTTATTTTTTCTTTTTTGGTCACCCCACAGTATATGGAATTCCCAGGCCAGGGATCAGATCTAAGCCACAGTTCTGACATAAGTCGCAGCTGCTGTAACACTGGATCCTTTAACTCACTGGACCAGGGACTGAATCTGCTTCCTGGTGCTGCAGAGATGCCACAGATCCTGTTGCACCACAGTGGGAACTCCAAAGGTAGCCTTTAGAACTGCAGCATAGCTCAGCTGTCAGAAGGCGAACAGGTGGAAAATCACAATAAATCAAACATGTAGGTGTTGCCCCCAAGTGGCATGAAAGTAGCTTAGGTTCCAACAATTGCTTTCCATTAATGGCATCTTAAAAATGAGATGGAGGTGGTGGTTTAAAAATGACATCAGGAGTTCCCGCTGTGGTGCAACAAGATGGGCAGTGTCTTGGGAGCACTGGGATGCAGGTTCGATCTCTGGCACGGCACAGTGGGTTAAGGATCCCCTGTTGCTGCAGCTGTGGCTTAGTTCACACCTCTGGCTTGGATCTGTTCCCTGGTCTTAGAACTCCGTACGCTGTGGGGCAACCAAAAACAAACAAACAAACAACACAAAGACATCAGCAAAGGGCTTGATTTGTAAATTGGAGAACTCACCTGCAATGGTTTTGGACTTGGCAGAGGTACAATTCTCTTTCCCTACTCCAGCACATACACTCATGTTCTCCCTGCCCCATTCTCCTGAGTCCCACTCAGGTTTTCTAAGTCACAGCTGAGTCTAGAGGGCTTTTACCTTGTCCATCATGGACACACCTGGCCGGCTTTTACCTTTGCTCCTCACATGATTGTGCTCTTCTGAGGGGGTGTCCTGAGACCTTTATTTTCCTTGCTCTCTTGGGGAATTAACTCACATCTGGAAGCCCAAGCCCTAGACTGAATCAGGAGGGTTAAATTCTAGTCCTAGTTCAGCCACAACTAAGTTGGTTGACCTCGGGCATGCCCTTTCACCTCCCTGGGTTCTGGTTTCCTTAGTCACTCAAACACCTGGGCAAGAGCAGACACCTCTGAATTGGATCTTCCACCCTGTGCATGTCAGCCCATTTCACTTCCCCATTTCTGGAGAAACCCACAGTGCCTGTCTCCCAGACAGCAAGTCTTGTGTACTTAGTATCTGAGTCCCTCCCTCCCACCCCACCTTCATCACACTGACCCAGGGATGGGATTGTGACCCAAGAGCTGTCGTTTCATAAGCTGCCTTTGTTGTTCAGGCTTAACAAGATGAACTGGACTCATCTCTCCTTGGGGGGAAATTGAAACAGAGGTCCTCCGCCCAAATATTTTTCAGTTAGTGGTAAGGATGGTAGAGATGCTAGACCCAGTAAGGCTCAGCTGAACTTGTTTTCTGTCCTTGGATGTTCTTTGAGATTTGAGGTTCCATCTAACTAATAACCTTGCTGGCCCTGGGCACAGAATCTTGAGTAAGCTACTGCAGTGGGAGAGGGAGCCTCTCTCCAGTGTGGTTGATGTTTAGTGGGAGAAACAGACAAGTGACCCGCCCTCAGCCTCTCCACACTTCAGGAGCATTGTCTTCTGGATCAGAGGAAGAGGGGAGTTTGTCTTCTCTCTGCTTCTGACTTGCCCAGACTGCTGCTGTCTTCTGTATGAGCACAGATCCCATAACTTCCACTGTTAGCTGTATGACATTGAGTAAATTACTCAACCTCTGGATATCAGTTACCATGTCTGAAAGATGAGGATGACAACCATATTTATTTTATAAGAGTGTTTGAGAATGACATGAACACTGTGCTTTGCTCTGATGTTTAAATATTGGGATTTAAATATGAACACATACCTTGGGACAGTCAATCTTCCTCACCTCTGTGCTGCTTTGGTGCCTGTTTTCTAATTGTGATCAGTCAAATGGTTTGGAATGGAAACAAGGGAACAGTAGAACAAGGGGTCTGCTCAAAACCTCATAGGACGTCTGTGGAGGAACAGACACAGAATTTGCTGTCTTTGGCTCCTGGCTTAATTTCTTATTCTTCAAGTTGGATTGCCTGTGTGTGTGGGGGGGTGGGGGGTGTATATGCATGAATGTGTGAGAGTGCATGTGTGTATGTACTGATTTCAACTTCTATAAATAAATAGCCACCAGTTGATAATTCCACTAGGGCTCAATTGAAGAGAAACATCCCAAAAATCAGGTAGAGTATTTACAAGGGAAGAAGACAAGTCCAGGTAGGATAAATCCCTAGCCCTGCCAGCTGTTAGTCTTTGCTGTCTTCAGAGGTCAAAATGCAAATAAATAAAATCCACATTAACCTGAGAATTACCGCACACCGTGTTTTAAAAGGGGCGGGGGGGGGGAGCAGAGTTGAGCTAGCAGATCTATTTCAAGTTGATTTAGCAGGTGCGAGGGAGTTAGCTCCGATTGTTTTATGTCTCAGTCTATTAGGTGCTGTGCAATGCGACAGATCCATTCTAATTTATACAGCTGTTAAGCAAAACTTTTGTAGGTTTTTAAATTGACTCCAATGTTTATCAATTGGAATATAAATTTATTCAAGCCTCTTATTTGTTTGCCTCAATGGCGCATTACAAAGTATTTTATAGTGTCTGATCTGCTTAAGTTGTACAACCAGCTTCTATGGTGCCACACCGGGTACAGCAGGTGTGAGCCCCAGGCTGGCTCTCCCTGACTCCTCTTGGTCCCAAGGCTGCTCCCTGTGGCTAATGAGGGGCTCTCCAGATGAGCCCAAGGTGTCAACAGCCCTTTCTTCGGTTCCCCCCTTCTCTGAGTTTCCTACCAGCTATCTGTGCTCCAAAGCACAGATACTAATTTGATGTCATCCACACTGGGACTCAGTCCTGGCAAAGATGAGTAAATACTAAATTCTCAAGCTTCTTCCTTGCATGGTGTCTTCTTTTATGACCAGACTTCTTGACTTAGAATATTATCACCAGTCTTCACCCTGTCATGAGCGGTTTTGGTCTTTGTGACTGAGCTTCTCCAGAAACTCTGCTACCAAACCCACTTTCTCAAAGATCCACCATGGCCTGTGGCTGTCAGACTTAAGTGCTTCTGTTCTCTGGGTGTCTGTAGTACTTCATAGTGAGCAGGCTTCTTTCTTGAGACCATTTCTCCCTTGATCAGCCTGACATAAATGTTACGCCTCCTGCTTCCACCCATCCTTTTCTAGACCTTCATCATCCCATGGGTATCTGGAAACAGCCAGCTCTCCCAGCTCTCCCTGGGTACAGGCACAGGTCACATCTCTGAAGCTTTCTCTGTACATTTTCTCCACCTACTGCTCCTGGGAACTTTCCTGTGTGTGCATTTTTTTAATGCTCCTGATCACATTTCTCTTTATGCTCAGGGGCCTAGCTGGACTGCCCTTTTGCATGACTGGAAACTCCGGAAGAGCAGTGGCTGGGATTGATAGAGCTGTGAAATTCCCATGGCACTTGGCACACAACAGCAGCTCAATTTAACCCACTTTCACATGTGCTTTTTGAGATGAGAAAAAGCAGATTTTGGGAAGCTGAAGGGAAAGAAGAGGAGTGAAGGGAGATGGGACTGGAGAGATGATAGGGAAGGGCGGATGAAGAAGAGGAGTTAGAATTCTTTGAGGATTCTGGATTTTACCAATGAACTGTCATCAACACAGGATTTCAAATGTGGGAAATAACATGATAAAATAGGCATTGAAAATTCCTTCTGGGTGAAGTGTGAAGACTAGAATGGAGAGGGGCAAGGAAATGATGATAATAGCTTAGACCGATGAGGGCAGTGAGAAAAAAAGGGGAAGAGATATGAAAAAAATCTGGGAGGTAGAATGGACAGGAATGATGATTGGATGTGGGGGATAATGTGAAGAACAGTGCTGAGTTTCCCCCAAACTTTTGCTTAAATAGCTGGCTGCATAGGGGCATAGATTGCATAATGAGAGATGGAGGAAGCAGGTTCAGCTGTGTAGGGGGCTGGTTGAGGGGGCCAAGAGGGGAAGGGAATTCATTTTGGGACCTGTTGAAGGGAGGTGCCCATGAGATATTCAGGTGGAGATGTGTGCGGGACTAAAACTCTGTAACATTATGGATGTGGAGATGGCCATTTCATCCTCGGAACTCGACAAGAGCATATAAGAAGTGGGTGAATAAGAAAAGAAGAGGGTCTGAGTCAGAGCCAGGAAGGTATTATCATCTGGGTTGGCATAGAGAATGCAGAGCCTGGAACAGACGCTGAGGATAGTGTGGGGTTCCTGAGCCTGAGGGACAGCATTGTTTTCAGAAAATCCCCTGCATTGAAAGCTGTGAGGCAGTCAAGTGGGAACAGAACTGAGAGGTGCCCCCCTGGGGGCAGTGGATCAGACTGGGTGGGATCTGTTTGGAAGGGGTGAGAGGTAAGTGGACACTGAGGAAGCTTGGATACTGGGTTGTAGAAAGCTCCACTCTGAGAAGTTTTGTTGCAAAGAGGGAAGAAATAAGGGACCTCAATGGGTATGTTGGTTGTGCAGTGATTTGGTTTTGTTTACTTATATTTATTTTTAAGGCTGAAGAGATTAGAACAGTGTTTCAGTTCAGGGATGGAAGGGACCCAGGACAGGGGAAGAGGACGATGCACTAGTCAGGTGTGATGAGCAATGACTCAAAGCACCAGGTTCCCGAGAAGAGGGAGGATGAGACCCCCAGGCTTCAGACTGAGGTTTGGCCTTAGGTCCAAAGAGAAAACCTTTTCATTTACATCAGGAAAGAGAGAGAGGATGATGGTGACAGTGGGGAGGTAAGGTATTCTTTAAAAATCTTCACTTTCTCTGTGGCATGAATGTGTAGCTAAAGATCTATCATTATGAACCATACTGACTACCACAACATAGCAGCTACTGGTCATGACTGTTAACTAGGCTAAGTTAACTGTGTAATGTAGCTATGTTAACTAAGCTAAGTATCTAGTGTCAGTAACATATTTTATCCTCACAAAAACCTAGGGAGTAAGTTCTCTCTTTTTTTGGGGGGGTGGGGGTAGTAGCATGCACTTTTTTTTTGTTTTATTAAAGTGTCGTTAATTTACAAGGTTGTCATAATTTCTGCTGTACAACAATGTGACCCAGTCATACACATACACATACCCATTCTCTCTGATTCTTTTCCCACATAGATTATCACAGAATACTGGGTAGAGTTGGTTCTCTTTTATAGATAAAGAAACTGGAGTTGATAGAGGTTAAGTGACCTGACCAGCATCACAGCTGGTAGGTAATAGAGCCAGGACTTAAACTCATAGCTAATTCCCAGCCCCCTGCCATAGCTATTACGAGAGCTATTGTATGGCTATTACTCTTAGATTGACATGAGGGGCCAACTTTTTTTTTTTTTTTTTTTTTTAACTGCACTGTGTCCTCCAGGCTGGTGACAAGTCTGCAGTATACCAAAGAATGCTTTTCTTTTAAAGTTCTAGGCTTAACTGAATTGCATACAGCTTTGTAAAACTGGTAATGAATGGAGATGATAGAAAGGAAGTTCCTCTTCCTACACATCAAGTTCTGAGATGCGGTAACTAGGTGTCATATCATAGCATAAAAAATCCCTTCTCTGCTCCCTGCCTTAACAGGAGGCAACAAATACTTACCAGTGCTGGACTGTTAATGAAGCATGCCCCATTAAGTTTCTTCCTCACAAAGTGCTGTTGGGGATTTTTGTTGTGATTGTTCAATGCATATTCTGCCCCCTTGTGGCCAAGTTCTCCCACGACTGGAGGGGTAGCCACCCAAACCCCTGCAGGGCAGTATTGGGGGAGCTGAGTGCACTTTACATCTCTCTGTTCAAACCATTCATTCTCTTGCATGACTTTGTGTTCTTTTCACTCAGTCCTTTCTCCCTCCATGCTCTATAATAATGTGCTGACTCAAAAATCCGGGATACCCAAACTCCAGTGTCTTTTCATAGCCATAGAGCCTTGAATGGAGTTGTTACCACCAAGGACCTGAGCCTGGAGGTATGAACGTTGGCTTTGGAGGCAGAAAGAGCTGGGTTCCAGGGCCAGACTATGGACTCACCAGCTAAACTGTTAAGGGTCTCCCCTAGTGACATGGGGACAGTGTTACCAGCCTCAGGACTCAACGGCCAAATGTATAGAAACGGCCTGGAACATCATAGTTGTCCAATAGATGCTGGTTCTCATTGTTCTTTGGCCTAACTCCCTGATTGCTGGGAAGATCTTCTAGGAATAGCTGGGAGATGTCTTTATGACAACAGTCGAACAGCGCTGCACTATTGTGGTGGTCTGATTTTTCGTCCATATCCCCACTGCCCAAGTACATAAGCCATTCAATCATCTTTGTTGAATGAATGAAGACCAAATATGTGGGTCCTAATGCCAAGCATCTCGGGCCATTTCCTAGGCTCACTAAGTTTTGGGGACTCCTGCTTTAGAAGCTCTGCTGATGAGGAATCAAGCCATAAATAGATTTAATTTGGGCCTTATTTTGGCTCTCTGTAATTTGCTTCATGTCTGATGACTTTTGACCTGAGCTAGAAAACAGAGATGACGACCTGCTGCCAGATACTTAGTGAGAAGTGCTAGCACATGTGTCTGTGGAACAGGGTCCAATGTAATGCACAAGGCTTTTCTAAAGGGCTTGAACTCGGGTTATGGTTAAAGGGATTATTACAGAAAAGACAATTAGCATCTTACTTGCTGATTGTATGCTTGAAATCCTTCCAAAGCAAGGGTTTTTACAAAATATTCAAAACATTTTAAAATTATTTATTTTTTGATAAGAAATGGCCTCTTTGGTCTCCTACACTTTTTTTTTTTTTTTTAGGACCCAATATCTTTAAAGTTTCCAAATGAGCTCATGGGGATGATTGTATTTTGTCTAGTTCCAGGAAAGCTGCTCCTCAAATGCTCCTGTTTTGACCTTCTTGGGATTTCAGCTATACAAGCACAGAAAAAAAAAAAAGAAAAGAAAACAACAACAACAACAACAACAACAAAACACCCCAGGCTTTTCCTCTGGGCATCAACGCTTCCATTGAAATTTGTCCCCAAGGAACACCACTTATGAGAATCCCAATCTGGAGGCAGAAGCCTCAATCATGGCAACGTTTCCACGGTTTATGCCTCAAGCGACAATTTTAATGTTTGAATGTTTTCAGGGACTCTTAATTTGGAAACAAAAATAGTCCTCTTCTCTCTCATGAATTAAAACTAAAACAAAGAAGCCAGTCTGGTCTGGTCCCAACATCGAAGTGAGGCAGGAGGGTAAAGTCCAGGCAGTATTACCCTGGAAGATGTTTTCTGTCTGATCCAGGGCAAGTTCACAACAGCAGCAACAATATTTTATTGAGCATTTACTACATGCCAGGCGCTGTGTGAACCTTACCAAAGACTGTGTATCTAATATGATCCTCATGACAGCAGCTGTGTTGTGGGTACGTGGCTTCCTTTTTACAAAAAAGAACCTGAGGCTGAGTGTACATAGCAGCTGAGTGACTGGAGAAAGGATCACACAGTCAGGAAGCAAGAGGATGAGAGTTCCAATCCAGGCTTATTTGACTCACATTCTTAAAAGTTGACCCCAAGAACAATTACTTCTTGCTGATGATCCTCTAGGGCGATATTAAGGCTGCATCAGCTCCTGTGCTCAGGAACCCATGGAAATAGCTGCTCCAATAGTGTGGGTCTTGTCATACAGTCAATACCTCCTTTTACTTGGAATCATTAGGACTTGATTTCTCCCCACCCAAAGTCAGATTCGATCTTGGTCTGAAGATTTAGTTTTATTTTATGGAAGTTCAGTTGATTTCTCCATTGTCTTTGAATGGTTCTGCTGCCTTTCTTTCTTCCCCTGACTTCCCCCCCGCTTCTTTTTCTTTAACTATGAAAAGTGTTCTCTTTCAGTCTTGCTGGGTGACTTGGCACCATTTCTTCATTAGTGCAAAAGGCTTCTCCTTTCAGACAATCAGTATATCATGGACTAATAAGAGTGCTGGAGGCAGGCCCAGGGAGGGATGACAGAAAGCCTTAGGGGGAAGGTGGAACGGATGGCTGAACAGCATCCAGAAAGGGGGGTGGGGTCAGGAGGGGGGGTAGGAAAAGAGCCCGAAGTGCCAGTGAGGGGGGGTTGGGGCAGGTGCATGGCAAAGTGCCAGGGATGAGTGCAGAAACAGTGGTTTTTCTGAAAACACTCTTGCTCATGTTAACCCCAAACCTCTTTCCTGTTGAAAGATAATATTCGAGAAGTTAAATCTGGCATGGCTAGAGTGTGACTGAAGCTTGTTGATTTCGGCTGCATGTGGATTGGGAAAGCCGCACAAGGGAGTTGATTTTTTGCTGAAACAAGAGGAGCTATCAGTTTGAAGGCTGGCCATGCATTTGTAGCATGTTGGGGGCTGAGCCTCCTCTGTGATCTCTCCTCAGACATATCTTCTGCTTGGAATGCTTTCAATGGAAGATCTCCCTATAGGAGGTGAACTTCTCCAGGGTTATTTCATGTAATCTCTGGGGATTTTGAGTTGATTGTGAGATCTCTGTATCGTACCTGTTGACTCTCTTTACTATGAGAGCGCTGTGGAAGGAATAAGAAATTGGCAGGGCTGGGGGTGGGGTGGGGAAGAACTTCCTGTCACTTCTTGTTCCCAATCTTCAGAGCAGTAATGACAAAACCTGGGCGCAGTACTTCCTGAAGGAGCAGAGAGACTCTGCAAGATTTCTCTCTGGCAAGAGCAGAAAATCCCATCCAATGACCCAAACCATACAAAAGAATATGAAGTCCCATTCTGTGGTAGGCAGAATTCTGAGTGACCCCCAGTACCAGGCCTGTATATAATCACTTGCCCTTGAGTGTGGGCAGAACTGGTAACTCCGGTAACTCGCTTCTAAGGGAACATGGCAGAAGCAATGGGCTGTTACTCCCATGATTATGTTTTCTATGGCAAAGGCGAAGGGCTTTGATGGGTGTAATTAAAGTCCCTGATTGGTTGACTTCAATCAAGAGAGAACTATCCTAAGTGGGCTTGACCGAATCAGGCAATCCCTGAAAAGAGGGTCTAGAGGTCAGAGACAGAAGTAGTCAGATACTTCTGCTGCTCTTGAAAAAGCTAATCACCCGGTTAAAGAGTGGGTCACGTGGTGGTCATTTTGCGACATCCTACAACTGCAAGGAACTGAATTCGACCAATAGCCATGAGCCACACCATAGACAAGATTGGAGCTGTGGCTGACAGCTTGATTTCAGCCTGATGAGACCCTGGACAGAGCACCCAGCTACCCCACACACCATCTCCTGTGGCATGGCACTGTGAGAGGAGAAATCTATGCTAATTAAAGTGGCTAAATTAACGATAATTTGTTAGGCAGCAATTGAAAAACAATGCAAATTCTGTGGGTTTCTTTTCAAATGAAATCTTAACAAGTCTTCAAGATTGTCACTAACTGAAATTGGAGCCACAGTTACTCTCTTCTTCAACCATTGCTGTCTAGACTCTCCAGAAACCACTTCTCAGGTATCTCTGTTGTTAAGTGCTTCCTGTGAGCTTGCTTCTGGGGGCTGCAGGAAGAGGAATAAAGCAGAGAGATGCTGTTCTTCTGGTCTCACTTTGTGAGATTATGGGATGCAAATTCCCAGGTATATTGGGCAAAACCCTTCTGTAGGCTTCTGAGCTGTCTCAGCAGGGGCCTGATGAGGGAGGGTGTAAGGGAAGGTACTTCTGGCAATGTGGGGCTCCCTTGGTATGTAAACCATCCATTAATATGCAAATGACTTCTCAGGTCTGCAAGCCCATCTTCCTGGCCTTCCTGGACATTGCCCGGGAGTTCAAAAGCCTCTCATATTTTGCTGCCTCTTGGCCTGTTTGCTGTGAGCACCCTCAAGGGCTTGGAAGACATGATTTTGTATTTTGAACTATAGAATTTAGACTCATAAAAGCTGAGAATGCCCAGACCTAGTACTGATTTGACTGGGTGCTTCATTGCCCTGGACTTGTCTCTACTGGAGTTGTTCAAAGGACTGGACTTGCAGTAAATATGGCCTGCATTGGTGGTAGAGTGGTGAGTAGAGCTGCCTTCCAGCAAATAATGGCAGCTTCACTTTACCATCTTGGTATTATTAGGTTCGGTCCTGCGTACTGGGGTGTGTGTTCAATGAATAAGACTCTCTTTGACAAAGAAAGAAAATGGAGGCAATTAGGGAATCAAACTCTCACCCAAGGTCACACAGCTTGCTGGTGGTAGAGCTGGATCTGGAACCTTCTGAGTTCCTGTGCCTTCGCTCCTATTTTACCTCCCGGGCACTGCACAGGCCTCATGTGCCACTGAGGGGGCAGAGGCAGAAAGAGGACCATCGGTGTCTCTGCCAAAGGACTGAGCAGGTCAGCTTCCAAATTCCACCCCCAACCCCCAACCCCAGCTCCAAGGCGCCCTGCCCTCTATCAGGCAGCTCTTGGTGCCACTGTTGCGTCTTGCGCACATTTCCTGATGGCCTCCCTGCCCAATTCCCTCCAGTGCAGTTTTCAGCTTCACACTTCATGAATTTTATTCACAATCGATAAATAAACCTATTATCATCAGGGTTTTGTGTTCTCATCATATATCGTCATCTGTCATAAACCATTTCATGCAGGAGTCTGGTTCACTCAGCATGTCCCACTCATCTTTATTTCTGAGTCAGTGACTGAGAGACGAACCAAAAGTGCACAGTCCAGGAATTCAGCTTTGGCTCTGTGATGGAATGTCTACAGATAAAAATCATATGTAGACATATTATATTGGAGACTAGTGCTGGGGAAGAAAAAAGTCATTACCCTGTCAAGCTCTCTGTACTTATTAAATGCAACAAAGTATTTTGTTTTTCTATTCAAATGGGGTGGATCTGATGGAAAAGCAGCTTTCCATTAAGGAGTGTTTTTGAAATGTGGCGTCTGGCCATCTCTGCCAGTCTGGGGAGTAGGGGGCAGCTCTGGGGTGGCAAGTAAGTCAGAGTCACAGTTACGTATCAAAGTGTCCTTTGCAGGAGACACTACAGAATCCTGGCTGTCCAATGAGGAGCTCTGTGTCCTGGTTACTGCCGCAGTCCCTGGGAATGGCAAACATTGTTTGACGGGTTCTGGAGTTGGAGAGGCAAATGTGCCATGACTGGGATGGTTTATACTAGAAGAATTTTAATTGAAGGGTTAGCAACTAGGATTCTAAATCATAGTTGATAGTTTTGTTTGTTGTTTGTTTTTGTCTTTTTAGGGCCACACCTGCAGCATATGGAAGCTCCCAGGCTAGAGGTTGAATTGGAGCTATAGGCCACAGTCACTGCAATGCAGCTCCGAGCTGCATCTTTGACCTACACTGCAGCTCATGGCAACACTGCATCCTTAACCCACTGAGAAAGGCCAGGGACTGAACATGCGTCCTCATCGATACTAGTAGGGTTCGTTTCTGCTGAGCCATGAGGGTAACTCTAGTCGATAGTTCTTAAACAACCCTCAGACAAGTGATACTGTTGCTTCCCATTGAAGCACTAATAGATAATGATAACATTTGATACCCTGGGGCAAAACTGACATTCTGGGCTGGCAGCCATCATCCCCAAGGATGAATGTTGGACATCCTGTGATGTTCTCTGTGCACTGCTTGGGGAACTGCCCTCTGAGAAGGAATGACCGGGCGATCCCCTCTCGTTCAGGTCTCAGGTGTTCTGCGTTTTCCTAGGTCCCATTTTTCAATATAAAAGAAAGGTCTTTTGAATGGCAGCCTCTGCCTCAGAGAATCTTCATAGAGGCCACATGATATATGTAGGTCTGCTCTGTGGGCCTTGGAGAGGTGGCTCTGTTTGGTACAAGTCCAAATCAACACAGAGGTGAAGGTGGAATTCCCGTTGTGGCTCAGTGGTTAACGAATCCGACTAGGAACCATGAGGTTGCGGGTTCTATCCCTGGCTTTGCTCAGTGGGTTAAGGATCCAGCGTTGCCGTGTGCTGTGGTATAGGTCGAAGACACGGCTCGGAGCTGTGGTGTAGGTTGAAGACACGGCTCAGATCTGGCTTTGCTGTGGCTCTGGCGTAGGCCGGCGGTTACAGCTTCGATTAGACACCTAGCCTAGATACCTCCACATGCCGTGGGAGTGGCCCTAGAAAAGGCAAAAAGACCAAAAAACAAACAAACAAAAAACAAACAAAACACAGAGGTGAAGGCAGTACCCATTTTATCTACTTGAGGGTATGGATCTCATCCTCTTAGGTGTCCTGATGGGACAGCCCAGCGCATCAGATATGAAAGGGATTTAGAACAAGTTGTGACCAAAGCAGAAAATCAGGGTTGAGAGAGGTATTGAATATCTTGTTGCTTTGATGTCAACTGTGATAAACATTTACTGAGAACCTATGCGCTGGGAACTTGGAAAATGTCTTCCATGTTTTATCTCACTTTATGCTCCCAACCACCAGTGAACTAAGACCTCGGCTTTCCCCAGTTTACAGAGAAGGAAACTGAGGCTTTGAGAAGTTAAGCCACTAAGCTAGGAGCAGCCGGGATTAAAACACAAGTCAGACTTGGGAGTTCCCACTGTGGTGCAGTGGGTTATGGACGCCAGTGCTGTGGCTTGGGTCACTGCAGCAGTAGGGGTTCAATCCCTGAGCCGGTGCGGTGGGTTAAAGCATCTGGTGTTGGTGCAGCTTCAGCAAGGATTTAATCTCTGGCCTGGGAACTTCCATATGCTGTGGGTGTGGCCTACCACCCCCGCAAAGAAAAAATCAAAAAAACCCCTTCAGACTCCAAGATGCATGCTGAGAATGGCTCTACTCTGCAGGTCCCAGAACTCGCAGGGATGTGGGGCTTGATCCTGGGACGAGTTTTCTAACCAAAGATTGAATGTGGTTTCCTCTGTTTGATTAGAAACCTGAAGACTATTGCTCTTCTTATATCTGCTCCTTTCTTTGCCTGTCTTGGACAAATCCCTTAACCTTTGTACCATAACATGTTGTTCATAAAAGGAGGACAGTGATATCACATTTGTCAGAAGGCAAGAGCGCTTCACTCGTTGTGAGACACACAATGATTTCAGAAAAGGACTTGTAACTCTTTAATAATGGATCGTGAGCCTAAGAAATAATAGAGTTAGTGTTTTCTCAGCTATAATTCGTAGCCAAGAGGCTATTGCATTTACTGAATTTGTTTCGGTCCAGTAAACAATACATTAAATAACACTATGTGACTAGAGCCAGCCAGGGCCATTGAGTTTACCCCAAGAGGAGTGGTATCTTAGAAGAAATATCTTCTTAGCAGTTGACGAAAGAGTTTTTCTGTGGGCCCTGGCCTTCTTAAAAGAACTCTAAACCCACTTCAGGGAGGAAGCAGCCTTAGGCCTCCTTTTTTCCAGCAGGGGAAAGGAACCAGGTGAGTTTGGGCCTTGGGAATTTCTTCCTTCCACCTGAGTCTGAAGCTCAGTTCTGAGAGTTACTAGTGGTTGATCTTGGACAACTTAATATCTTTATGCTTTGGTTTCCTCATCTGTAAAGATGCAATCATGAGAATATCAACCTTTGAGGGTCGTTAAGAAGCTTGAATAAGGTAGTACAAATATGGCTCTTGTCTTAGACCTGGTGTAAAAGCAACCAGAGATTCTAACTCTGAGAGGTCATGAAAATGAAAAAGATTTGAGGGGAGAAGGATGATGCCTAGTGGGAATCTGTTAATTTGTACAGTATATCTTTTCATTGGTCTCTCCAATAGTCGTTGTTTTTGGAGAAATAAAAAATATATAAAAGATAAAAATAATTATCTATGTTTTCACCACTCCAATCATGATTAGTACTTTGGCTTATTTGTCTCCACTTTCTTGGAAAGTCCAGGGAGGGGAGCGGCTGGGTGGGGAGGAACAAGTATTATTTCTATTTCTTAAAATATTAGAGGCTCATTATAAAGAATCAAAAAAGGCAAAAAATACAAAGATAAAACTTAAATCACCCCAAATTCAGATGTTACTATTCTTCATTACTTGTTCAAAACTCCAAATATTTGTGTCTGTGTGTGATAAAACAAGTAAAATGTTAATAACTGTGACGTTAGATAATGGGTATGTGAGGGTTTACTTTTGGGACTGTTTGAAAATTTACAGAAAACGTTAAATTTAAAAACAGGAATTGTAGTATATATACTCTTTTAAATGAATGCTTAGTTCAAGTTTACTAAGTTTAAAGAGAAGAAAAATACACGAGTAAAATTAAGAAATCCTGAATTTTGGGAGTTCCCATCGTGGTGCAGTGGTTAATGAATCCATCTAGGAACCATGAGGTTGCGGGTTCGGTCCCTGCCCTTGCTCAGTGGGTTAATGATCTGGCATTGCCGTGAGCTGTGGGGTAGGTTGCAGACGCGGCTCGGATCCAGCGTTGCTGTGGTTCTGGCATAGGCTGGTGGCTGCTGCTCTGATTCGACCCCTAGCCTGGGAACCTCCATGTGCTGTGGGAGCAGCCCAAGAAATAGCAAAAAGACCAAAAAAAAAAAAAAAAAAAAAAATCCTGAATTTTGAATAATCATTTTTCATTCAAGATCCATTTTTTTTTTTTAAATTGAAGTAACATTGGTTTATAACATTATATAAGTTTCATGTGTACAGCACCATGTTTTTACTTCTGTATACACTGCAGGGTTCTCACCACCAAAAGTTTAGTTTCTGTCTCTCACTATACGGTTGACCTGCCTTTACCTGTTTCACCTTCCCCACCCTACTTCCCCTTTGGTAACCACTAATCCATTCTCTTTATCTATGTCTTTGTTTTTATTTGGTTTGTCTTATTTATTTATTCTTATATTCCACATGTAAGTGAAATCATGTGGTGTTTATTTCACTTAGAACAAGATCCATCCATGTTGTTGCAAATGGCAAGATTGCATCTTTTTAATGGCCGAGTAGTATTCTACTGTGAGTGTGTGTGGGTATGTATGTGCATGTGTGTGCATATTAATATACCACATATTCTTTATCTGTTCATCTGTGGATGGACCCTTAAGTTATTCTCATAGAGGTACTATTTTTGAAAATATTCCTCTAAAGTTTAAAAATGATTGAGGTAAACATTGAGTTGTGTGGAGTCACAGTTGTTTAAGTAGCATTCCATTATAGACAGGATCTACCTTGAAAGACAAGGACATTGGCACTCTCATCCTTCTCTTCATCTCTTCTCCTATACCTTTCAATTTTTGTTAGTTACATGTTTTCTTCTTGTACAGGTTTATAACATTCGCATTGTCTTCAGTGTTAGTTTCAATAGTAGTATTGAATCAGTATTTAAATGGATTCAGTGTTTACCATTTGACCTTCTCAACATGACTTCTTTATTTTTGAATTAATTATTTTGCTGCATCTCTTATTTGGTTAGAGTTCATGATCATTAACATTTTTTTTTTTCTAGAAAATGCCCGTGTGTTTCTTGTGTCACAGTGTCTTCCCATTGTACCCAGATGAAGTACTGGCTGGATGTGTCTGAGTCTGTTTGTTCCTGTTAGAACGTTAGAGCCGTTGCTTCACTGTCTTCTGGCACTGAAGTTTGAAGCCAGCTGATGGTCTTCCTTTCTTCTTTAGGTGGTTTTGGTTTGACTGTCTGGATGCTGAGTAATTCTTGAAGTTCAATAATGTAACTAGGCCCTGTATCAGTTTAGAAGTTTCTGCATCATATATTCCCCCAGAACATGATCTGTAACTTTAGTTTTTTCATTTCAGGAGAGTGCTCTTGTATCTTAGAACATATCTTAAGTTTCACTGGGGAAGGAGGGATATAATTCAGGAATTCTGTTTATCCCAGGTTGAGTTGTCTTTTTATGTCATCTATATCTATTAGTGTTTCATTAAGTTCTTTGTATTTGTCTTTCCCTCTACATTTACTGTATTTATTTCTAGTTATTTCAGTATGTTACTCAGGCATTTCTCTCTTATCTATGTATGTATGTATTTTTATGGCCAAACTCATGGTATATGGAAGTTCCTGGGCCAGGGATTGAACCTGAGCCATAGCTACAGCAACGCCAGATCCTTTAGCCCACTGTTCAGGGCCAGGGATCGAACCTGCACCTCCACAGTGACCTGAGCTGCTGCAGTCAAATCCTTAACTCACTGTGCCACAGTGGGAACTCCTAGTCATTTTCAGTATGTTAGTAATGAAATTTCAGAAGTACTTAATCTATTTCTTCATTTTTTTTCTAATTTTTATATTGGTTTTATTGTAATGTTGCCGTAGCTCTTGGTTAGTTTTCTAGTAGATATTTTCACCTCAATCTATTACTATTTTGTCCTTGAATTCTTTTTTAAAAAATTAGTTTATTTTTTAATTGAAGTACAGTGGATTTACAATGTTGTATTAGTTTCAGGTATACAGCAAAGTGATTAAGTTATGCATACATATATGTCTATTTTTTTCAGCTCCTTTTCCCTTATAGGTTATTACAAAATATTGAGTATAGTTGCCTGTGCTATGCAGTGAATTCTTGTTGATTATATATTTTATATATAGTAGTGTGTATATGTTAATCCCAAATGCCTAATTTATCCTCCCCCTTTCTGCTTTGGTAATAATTGTTTGTTTTCTATGTCTATGGGTCTATGTAAATTAATCTGTAACCTTGTTTCTTTAGGTTTCACATTTAAGCGATACCATATGATGTTTGCCTTTCTCTGTCTGGCTTACTTCACTTAGTATGAAAATCTCTAGATCCATCCATGTAGCTACAAATGGAATGATTTAATTCTTTTTTTAATGTCTTAGTAATATTCTGTATGTATGTATTGCCACATTTTCTTTATCAATTTATCTGTCAGTGGACATTTAAGTTGCTTCCGTGCCTTGGCTATTGTAAATAATGGCACAATGAACATTGGAGTGCATATATCTTTTTGAGTTACGGTTTTCTGCAAATACATACCCAAGAGTGGATTGCAGGATCATTTGGTAGTTCTATTTTTAGTTTTTTAAGAAACATCCATACTGTTCTCTATAGTCTCTGTACCAATTTACATTCCCACTAATAGTGTAAAAAACCTCCTTTTTCTCCACGCCTTCTCCAGATTTATTATTTGCAGACTCTTTGATGATGGCTATTCTGACTGGTGTGAGACGATACCTCATTGTAGTTTTGGTTTGCATTTCTCTAATAATTAGCAATGTAGAGCTTTTTTTTTCATGTACCCTTTGGCCATCTGTATTTCTTTGGAGAAAAGAATATTTGTATCTTTTGCCCATTTTATGATTTTTTAAAAAATACTGAACTGTTCGTATATTTTCAAGACTAATCCTTTGTGGGTCATTTCATTTGCAAATATTATCTCGAATTTTTCTTGGTTGTATTTTCATTTTGTTTATGGCTTCCTTTGCTTTGCAAGAGATTTTAAGTTTAATTAGGTCCCATTTGTTTATTTTCGTTTTTATTTCCATTACTCTAGGAGGTGGATCCAAAAAGCTACTGCTCAGGTTTATGTCAAAGAGCGTTCTGCCTATGTTTTCCCCTAGGAGTTTTATAGTATCAAGTCTAAATTTATGTCTTTAGTCCATTTTAGGTTTATTTTTCTGTGTGGTGTTAGAGAATGTTCTAGTTTCATTGTTTTACATGTAGCTGTTCAGTTTTCCCAGCACACTTATTGAATAAACAGTCTTTTCTCCATTATATATCCTTGCCTCCTTTATCATAGATTAATTGCCCATACGTTGTTGGGTTTATTTCTAGGCTTTCTGTGCTGTTTGGCTGATTATATACGTCTGTTTTTGTGCCAGTACCATGCTGTTTTGAGCACTGTAGCTTTGTAATATAGTCTGAGGTCAAGGAGACTGATTCCTCCAGCTCTGCTTTTCTTTCTCAAGATTGCTTTTTCTTTCAAGGTCTTTTGTGTTCCTATACAAATTAGGATTTTTTTTTTTGTTCTAGTTCTGTGAAAAATGTCATTGGTAATTGGATAGAAATTGCATTGAATCTGTAGATTGCCTTGGGTGATACAGTCATTTTGACAATATTGATTCTTCAATCCAAGAACACAGTATATCTTTCCATCTATTTGTGTCATCCTCAATTTATTTTAGAAGCATCTTAGAGTTTTTGGAGTACAGATTTTTTGCCTTCCTAGGTAGGTTTATTCCTAGGTTTTTTTTTTTTTTTTTTTTTTTAATGTGATGGTAAATTGAATTGTTTCCTTTATTTCTTATCTTTTATTGTTAGCATATAGAAATGCAACAGATTTCTCTGTATGAATTTTTTATTCTGTACTTTACTGAATTCATCGATGGGCTACAGTAGTTTACTGGTAATGTCTTTAGAATTTTCTATACATAGTACATGTCATCTGCAAACAGTGACAGCTTTACTTCTTTTCCAATTTGGATTCCTTTCATTTCTCTTTATTTTCTAATTTTCATGGCTAGGACTTCCAAAACTATATTGAGTGAAATGAGAATGGACATCCTTGTCTTATTGCTGATCTGGGACAAAATGCTTTCATCTTTTCATTATTGAGCATGATGTTAGCTGTGCATTTGCCATATATTTTTATTGACAACCTTTATTGTGTTGTATTATGTTCCCTCTATGTCCACTTTCTGGAGAGTTTTAATGGTAAATCATGGTTGAATTTTATCAAAAGCTTTCTCTACATCTATTGAGAGGATCATATGGTTTTTATTCTTCAGTTTGTTAACATGGTGTATCACACTGATTGATGTGTGTATTTTGAAGACTCCTTTGATCCCTGGGATAAATCCTACTTGATCATATGTATGATCTTTTAAATATATTTTATTTTATTTATTACTCAATGAATTTTATTACATTTATAGTTGGACAAGAATTATCACAACCAAATTTTATAGCATTGCCTTCCCCAACCCCCAGCCCATCCCCCCAACCTGTCTCCTTTGTAAACAATGTTTTTCAAAGCCTGTTGAGTTAGTATCTGTTCTGCATTGTATCCTTTTTTTAAATTCCACATATAAGTGTTAACATATGACGTCAGTGTCTCACTGTCTGAGTAATGTCATTAACATCATTTCTAGGTCCACCAATGTTCCTGCAAATGCCATTATTTCTTTCCTTTTAATGGCTGAGTAATATTCCATTGTGTTTATGTACCACTTCTTCATTCACTCCTGGTTGCTTCCATGTCTTGGCTATTGTATGTAGTGCTGCAATGAACATTGGAGAACATGTATCTTTTCAAGTCATGGATAGATGTCAAGGAATGGGATTGCTGTTTTAAATGATAATTCTATTTTTAGTTTTTTGAGGCATCTCCATACTGTTTTCCATAGTGGTTGCATCAATTTACATTCCCACCAACAGTGTAATAGGGTTCACTTTTCTCCACTCCTTCTCCAGCATTTATTGTTTGTAGACTTTCTGATGATGGCTATTGTGGCTGGTGTAATGTGGTACCTCATGTAGTTTTGATTTGCATTTCTCTAATAATTAGTGATGTTGAACATCTTTTCATGTGTTTTTTTTGCCATCTGTATGTCTTCTTTGGAGAATAGTCTGTTTAGATCTTCTGCCCATTTTCAATGGAGTTGTTTGTTTTTTTGGTATTGAGCTGCAGGAAGTGTTTATAAATTTTGGAGATTAATCCCTTGTCAGTCATTTCATTTGCAAATGTTGTCTCCCATTCTGTGGGTTGTGTTTTTGTTTTGTTTAGGGTTTCCTTTACTGTGTGGAGACTTTTAAGTTTAATTAGATCAAATTTGTTTATTTTTGTTTTTATTGTCATGACTCTAGTATCTGAGAAATATTGCTGTGGTTTATGTCAGAGAGTGTTTGGCCTATGTTTTCCTCTAAGAGTTTTATAGTATCTGGTCTTATATTTAGGTCTTTAGTCCATTTTGAGTTTATTTTTGTGTATGGTGTTAGGAAGTGTTCTAATTTCATTCTTTTCCATGTGGCTGTCCAGTTTTCCCAGCACCACTTACTGAAGGGATTGTCTTTTCTCCATTGTATATTCTTGCCTCCTTTGTCATAGATTAGTTGACTATAGGTGTGCGAGTTTAATTCTGGGCTTTCTATCCTGTTCCACTGAAATGATCCCCTTTTAAAGTATTTGTTGAATTAGGCTTGTTGAGGATTTTTGCCTCTGTGTTTATTAGTGAACTTGGCCTATAATTTTCTTTTCTTGTGGTACCTTTGGTTTTGGTATCAGGGTGATGGTGGCCTCATAGAATGAATTTGGAAGTGTTCCTTCCTCTGCAATTTTTTGGAATAGTTTCAGAAGGATAGGTGTTACTTCTTTCTTAAATGTTTGAGGGAGGTAGAGGTACACTGCAAAGTCAATGATGAAGCCAAGGAAAGATGTACACGGTCACTTAGAAGAAGCCTGTTATCCTGGCTTGCAAGACCATGACCTTGTATGCAGATATAAGTCCATTAACATATTTTAAGAAATTATGTGTCTAGGAGGTCCCTTCGTGGCTCAGCAGTTAATGAACATGACTAAGATCCATGAGGATGCGGGTTTGATCCCTGGCCTTGCTCAGTGGGTTAAGCATCTGGTGTTGCCATGACCTGTGGTGTAGGTTGCAGACGTGGCTTGGATCAGGCACTGCTGTGGCTGTGGTGTAGGCCAGTGGCTATACCTCCAATTAGACCCCTAGCCTGGGAACCTCCATATGCTGTGGTGTGGCCTAAAAGAGCCAACAAAAAGGGAAGAAGAAATAATGTGTCTAAAGCAGAAGACCTGGGCTATACAGGAGGCATAGGACAAAGAGAATCACCTAGGACCTTTTTCTTCTATTCCATAACAGCTCTGTCCATGGGAGTGGGAAAAATCACCATCAGACTTGGAGAAATTCCAGTCCCAAAGGCAGGAGTTTCCCTATTATGAGCCTGATGTTAAAATGTGAGCTTCATCTCACTCCTTTTCTGATTCCATGTCCTCACAGCATTTTTCTGGTTCCAGTGAAGGTCTGCTCATGTAGAGAGATTGCAGAAAATAA
The DNA here is from genome assembly GCF_054392235.1 of Sus scrofa. NCBI lineage: Eukaryota > Metazoa > Chordata > Mammalia > Artiodactyla > Suidae > Sus > Sus scrofa. The sequence goes on from NC_139389.1 coordinate 74,487,182, forward strand.
ATAGATTTTAAATATTTCTGAGCCCTTCACAGTGATTTCTCATGGTAATGAGTGGCTTCTGATTACTATTTGGTTTTCCCTGGCCACAGGGAGAAAAGGAGATTGTTATGCCAACCTGAATAATTCCAGTCTGTGTGACAATTCTATTTCTCACTTTAAATTAATACATTGCTGGCCTGATGCCTCCCTCAGGTCTTCTGTACATTTTAGTTAGTATGAGTCAGTATTTTGGGGTCTGATTGCCCCTGGACATTGACAAGAGTGAGCTGGCCTTCTAGATAACTCAGATTCTATTTCCATCTTCCATCCCTCTCTATTCCTACAGCAAACACAGCTCCATATTTGGTTAACTCATCTGTATTAAAATGTTTAAGACCAGATACAATTTTTAATACCTCTGGAGAAAATGTATAAAAAATTGTTTGAATCTCATTTGTCTTTATTGTTTTGGAATAAGAAGAGCAGCATAGGAAGACTGAGACTGCTCTCAGTCTCAGCAAAAGTCCTTACAGAGGTCATTTTTAAGTTGAGAACCTATGTTTCCTCATTTGAAGTGTAATGCTCTTTCTTCTAAATTTTCTGTCCAACCTAACAGTTCGAAGGCTGTTAGTAGAAGCAAAATGTTACTGTGTGTGACAGTGTGGCCAGCGTGGGGTATGGGTATTTGCAGAGGACCCAAAGGCAAACTTGCTCTTCTGATCATTTGTTCCGGTATTTCAAATGCTTGTTCCAGTTGTGGTCTTGCTTGTCTCAAATCTACCTGTTGTTTTGCAAAATCAGATGATGTGATAAAAAGCACAGAACAAGGACTGAGGATTCAACATTTAAGAATGCTGAAGAGGAGATTTTATTGAAGCTGGGTGCCTTAACAAACCTCCTCGATGAGCACTATTTCACATAAACATAATCCCAGTTAGGACACTTCAGAAGAAGCCTTGTTATCTAACAAAATAGATAGTTTAATAAAAAAGAGGCAGGGAATTTGGCTTTTTAAAAAAACATAGACAACTCAATGCAGGGTGCAACCCTATAGCATTTTATATTAAATTTATAAATTCTAGGCCTTTCTCTTTTTTTAGTGCAACCCTGCAGAATTTATAGTCGTGCTTCATTTTTCTTACACAAATAATACCCAAAAGGCATCATGGCCATCATCCAAATTTTGGTTTGTTTAAAGAGAGGTTGCAAGGGGTTCCCTGGCAGCTCAGCAGGGTTAAGGATCTAGCATTGTCACTGCTATGGCACTGGTTGAATCCCTGGCCGCTGAACTTCTTCATGCAGCAGGTACAGCCAAAAATAAATAATAAATAAATAAACAAATTTAAAGATGATTCTGACACAATCTGAGAGCAGAATCCGTGTATTTTTCCCCTCAATGTTTTATAGTCATCAATACCAAATTTTTAAAGTGACTTTCCTTTATGAAATTATCTTTATAAAACACTTATCCTAATTCTTCTAGAAACAACAATCATTTTCATACTTACATTGGGATATTTGTATAAAATTAAATAAAGCACACTCTTAAAATAAAGAAGCACAACAGGTTTGTATAAACTCAGACTCTTGGTAAGCAGGAGATGATCATTCAGAGCCTGAGTCATCCCATAATGGTGAGATTGCAGTATGCCTGGGGATCAGTGATCAAGAATGGAGCATGTCCGTGAACCCACCTGGTCAGCTAGGTAGAGGTCAGATAAAAGATCATGTGGTCCAAACTTAACTCACTCCAGAGTCAAGAAAATTGGACTGCAGACAGGCAAAAAGACTGGCAGAATGTCACAGAGCAAGAGACCTTTTTATCAGATTTCCCTGTTTCCCAACTTTTAGTCCAATACTTTGTATTCCTTTATTCGACTAAGTTTGAATATTGTTTTTCTCCCTCAATTTCATTGAGATATAACTGTTGCATAACATTGTATTAGTTAGAGGCATATGGCGTAATCATTTGATGTTTGCATGTATTGTGAAATGATTGTTGCACTGAGTTTAATCCATCACCTCACATAGTTACACATTTTTTTTCTTGTGATGAGAACTCTTAAGATGTACTCTCTCAGCAACTTTCTGTTATACAATATAGCATTATTAACACCAGTCATTATGCCCCAGAACTTTATCTTATAACTGGAAGGTGGTATCTTTTGACCACCTTTACTATTTGCCCTACCCCACCCCCTCCCCAACTCTTGTCCTCTGGCAACCACCAATCTGGTGTATGTTTTTTTATGAGTTTGGTTTTTTCCAATGTTTTAAATGTATTTACTTCTTTTTTTTTTTTTTTAGGTCTGTTCTTGGGGCACATGGAAGTTCCTAGGCTAGGGATCAGATAGGAGCTGTAGCCACTGGCCTATGCCAGAGCCGCGGCAACACCAAATCCAAGCCACCTCTGAGACCTACACATCAGCTCAGGGCAAGTTTTTTTTATTTTTATTTTTTTTTATTTTTTAGATTCCACATAAAAGTGAGACCATATGGAATTTGTCTTTCTCTGTTTAACCTATTTAATTTAGCATAAAGGCCCTCAAGTTCCATCCATGTTGTCACAAATAGTAGAATTTCTTTCTGAAGACTGAGTAATAATCCTCTGTATATATAAACTACATTTTCCTTATGCATTCATAGACCCGTGGGATGTTTCCTTGTCTTAGATAATGTAAATAATGTTGCAGTGAACATGAGGGTGCATATATCTTTTCAAGTTAGTGTTTTCATTTTCTTCAGATAAATATCCAGAAGTATAATTGCTGGATCATATGGTAGACCTATTTTTAGTTTTTTGAGGAACCTCCATACTGTTTTCCATAGTGGCTGCATTAATTTACATTCCTACCAACCATGTACAAGGGTTGTCTTTTCTCCATATCCTCGCCAATACTTGTTATCTCTCCGCATTTTGATGACAGACATTCTAAAATATGTGAGTTGGTATCTGGTTCTGGTTTGGATTTGCATTTCCCCGAAGTAAGTGGTGTTGAGGTCCTCTTCATGTACCTGTTGGCCATCTGTATATCATCTTTGGAGAAATGTCTATTCTGACCTTCTATCTTTTAATTGTATTTTTTGAGTTCTTTACATATTTTGGATATTAACAATTTATTGGATGGCTGATTTGCAAAATGTTCTCCCAATTTGTAAGTTGCCTTTTCATTTTGTTAATAGTTCCCTTTACTGTGTAGAAGTTTCTTTAGTTTGATGTGGTCCCACTTGTCTATTTTTGCTTTGGTTGCCTTTGCTTTTGGTGTCATTCAAAAAATCATTGCCAAGATAGGTGTCAAGGAGCTTACCACCTATGTTTCCTTCTACCAGTTACACAGTTTTAAGTCTTACATTCAAGTCTTAAATCCATTTTGAGTTAATTTTCTGCCCTCCTCCATGCCATCCCTCTCTCTCTCTCTTTCTCCACCCCCCCAATCTCTCTTTCCCCACGTGGCTGGCCAGTTTTCCTAACACCATTTATTGAAGAGATTGTCCTTTCCCCGTTGTATATTCTTGGCTCCTTTGTCCTGAATTAATTGACCATATATGCATGGGTTTATTTCTGGGCTCTCAATTCTGATCCATTGATCTGTGTGTCTGTTTGCATACCAGTATCATATTATGTTTGATTAGTATAATTTCGTAATACAGTTGATACCAGGAAGTGTGATGTGGCTGGTCTTGTTCTTCTTTGTCAAGATTTCTTTAGCTTGAGATCTTTAGATCTGAGATCTTTTATGGTCCCATAAATTTTAGGATTATGTGTTCTATTTATGTGAAAGATACCATTGGAATTTTGACAGAAATTGCATTGAATCTGTAGATTGCTTTGAGTAGTATCAACATCTTAACTGTATTCTTCTAATTCATTAGCATGGAATCTCTTTTCATTTACTTATATCTTCAATTTCTTGCATCAATCTTTTACAGTTTTCAGTATACAAATCTCTTACCTCTATAGTTAAATTTATTGCTAAATATTATACTGTTTTGATGTAATCATAAATGGGATTATTGTTTTCTTAATTTCTGATAGTCTTTTCTTAGTATATAGAGATGCAACTTTTTTGTATATTGATTTTGTATCCTGCAATCTTTGATATTTATTTATTTTTTATTTTTAAGAGTTTTATTGTCGAGTCTTCAGGATTTTCTCTACATAATATCATGTCATCTGCCAATAGAGACAGTTTTGTTTCTTTCCCAATTTGGATGTCTTTTCTTTTTCTTGCCTAATTGCTCAAGCTAGGATTTCTGGTATTATGTTAAATAAAAGTGGTGAGAGTTAACATTCTTATCTTGTTCCTGATCTTAGAGGAAAAGCTTTTAGCTCTTTATCATTGAGTATTAAATAAGCTGTGGGCTTGTCATATATGACCCTTATTATGTTAAGATATGTACTCTCTAATCCCAGCTTATTGAGAATTTTTATCATGAATGGACTTTGAATTTTGTCACATGCTTTGTCTGCATTTATTGAGATAATCATACCATTTTTATCTTTCATGTTATTAATGTGGTATATGACATTGATTGGGTTTTGCATTCCAGAAATAAATCCCACTTGATCATGGTGTATAATCCTTTTAATGTATGGTTGAATTTGGTTTGATAGTATTTTGTTGAGGACTTTTGCTTCTATGCCCATCAGGGCTATTAGCCTGTAATTTTCCTTCCTTCCTCCCTCCCTTTTTTCATTCCTTCTTTCCTTCCTTCCTGTGTCCTTGTCTGATTTTGGTATCAGAGTAATATTGGCTTTGTAAAATGAATTGAAGACTGAATTTCCTCTTTAGTTTTTCAGAAGAGTTTGAGAAGGTTCAGTATTAATTCTTCTTTAATGTTTGGTAGAATTCACCAGTGTCGGATTCAGCCAGTGTAGCTCTTTGGTCCTGGGCTTTTTTGTTATTCAGAAATTTTTGATTTTTTTTTTTTTTGGTCTTTTTGCCTTTTCTAGGGTCACTCCTGCAGCATATGGAGGTTCCCAGGCTAGGGGTCTAATCAGAGCTGTGGCAACAGGCCTATGCCAGAGCCACAGCAATGCAAGATCCGAGCCACTGAGAAAGGCCAGGGATTGAACCCTCAACCTCATGGTTCCTAGTTGGATTCATTAACCACTGAGCCATGATGGGAACTCCAGAAATTTTTGATTATTAATTCAGTCTTTTTATTAGTAATCAATCTCTTTAGATTTTCTTTTCCTTTGTGGTTCAGTCTCACATGTTTCTAAGAATGTATTCATTTCTTTTGGGTCCAATTTGTTGCCGTTTAATTGTTCATAGTCATCTCTTACAATTTTATGTATTTTTGTGCTATAAGTTGTAACATCTCTTCTTTATTTTCTAATTAACTTATTTCAGTCCTCTTTTTTTTTGTTTAGTCTAACTAAAAGTTTTTTTTAAATTTTTTCCAACAGCTCTTAGTTTCATTGATCTTATTTTTTTTTTTTTGTCTCTATTTCATTTATTCCCACTCTGATCTTTGTTATTTTCTTTCTTCTTCTAACTTTGGGCTTTGTTCTTTTTCTCCCCTAGTTCTTTGACATGTAAAATTAGGTTGTTTGAGACATTTATTTTCTCTTCAAAAGTAAAAAAAAAATCAATAAAAATTTTAAAGGTTACTTTCCATGTGTAGTTATTATAAAATATGGGCTATATTCTCCATGTTAGACAATACAATCTTGAGCCTATCTTAAAACCCAGTAGTTTGTATCTCCCATTCCCCTGTTCTACATTAGTCCTCCCCTCACTGTTAACCACTAGTTTTTTTTCTGTGACTCTTTCTTTTTTGTTTTATTCATTAGTTCATTGTATTTTTTAGATTTTATGTATAAGTGATATCATACAGTATTTGTCTATATCTTTCTGACTTATTTCACTTGGCATGATACCCTCCAAGTCCAACCATGTTGCTGCAAAATTTCATTCTTTGTTGTGGTTAAATGGTATTCTATTGTATATATACCACATCTTTATCCATTCCTCTGCTGATGGACACTTAGGTTGCTTCCATATCTTGGCTATTATGAATAATACTATTTTGAACATTGGGATGCATGTATCTGAATATTTACTGTCTCTTAAAGTAAGCATTTATTGCTATGAACTTCCCTCTCGGGATGGCTTTTGTTGTATCCCATATATATATATATTTTTTTGTCTTTTTGCCTTTTCTAGGGCTGCTCCTGCGGCATATGGAGGTTCCCAGGCTAGGGGTCTAATTAGAGCTGTAGCCGCTGGCCTACACCAGAGCCACAGCAATGTGGGATCAGAGCCACATCTACAACCTACGTCACAGCTCACAGCAATGCCGGATCCTTAACCCACTGAGCAAGGCCAGGGATCGAACCTGCAAGCTCATGGTTCCTAGTCGAATTTGTTAACCACTGAGCCACAGTGGGAACTCCCTGTATCCCATATGTTTTGATACGCTATATTTCTATTTGCATTTGTCTCAATTTTTTTTTAAATTTCTATTTTGGTTTATTCTCTGACCCACTGAATGTTCAGTAGCATGTTTTGCTTTTTTTTTTTTTAATATCTGCATATCTGTGAATTTTCTAGTTCTCTTTTTATAATTGATTCCTTGTTTTAATATTGTGGTCAGAAAAGATGCATGATATAATTTCAGTCTTCTTCAACTTATTCAGACTTGCTTCATGGCCTAAAATATAATCTGTCCTGGAGAATGTTCCATGTGTGCTTGAGGAGAATGTGTATCCTACTGCTTTTGGATGGAATGTTCTATAAATGTCCATCTGGTCTAATGTGTCACTTAAATTCAATATTTTCATATTGCTTTTTTGTCTTGATGGTCTATTCTTTGATGAGATTTTTTTGGGATATTGATGTCCCCTACTAGTAGTATATTGCTATCTGTACATCTTTTCATGTATGTTAATACTGGCTTTGTATATTTAGGTGCTCCTTTGTTGGGTGAATAAATATTTACTAATGTTATATTCTCTTTTTTATTTTTATTTTTTGTCTTTCTGCCTTTTCTAGGGCCACTCCCATGACATATGGAGGTTCCCAGGCTAGGGGTCTAATCGGAGCTGTAGCCACCAGCCCACACCAGAGCCACAGCAATATATCCTCTTTTTAAATTGACCCCTTGAAAATGTTTTAAAAATAATTTTTATTTTGTTTGGTTTTCTTTTTATCGTATGCAGTGAAGGTTGGTATAATTCTTTATTCTGCTATTAATGAATGCTATGATTATCTTCTTTCAATGACCTGATTTTTGTTTTCTTTGGAGTGTTTTCAGTTATTATTTTGTGATTTTTATTATGATTCAATTTATTCTATTTTCTTGGGTTAATTTGCTCATTTTAATTTCTTGATATGGATGCTTAACATTAATTGTCAGTCATTTTTCTTTTCTAATATGTATTTATGGGATTACCTATTTCTCTGTAAGTAATGTTTTAGCAGAACCCTAGACATTTTTATATATAGTATTTTCATTATTCAATTATTTCTGGTTTACATTATGATTTTTTCTTAATTTCTAATTATATGCTGATTTTCTAGGTATTATTATCATTTTATTATTGATTTCTAGCCCAGTTTCATTATGGGCAGAGGACATACTGAATCTGAACATTCAAATACTCAGAACTTTGTTAAGACTTGGCTAAAGTCCAGTATATTGTCAATTTTATAAATGTTCTGTATGAATTTGAAAAGTTCGATATTTCAATGACCCTAGTGTTCTATATATGCATATTAGGTCAAATTTATTCATATGAATTAGGTCAAATTTATTAAGCAAATCATTTTTTTTCAAATAATTTATATGCCTCTTTATTTTTTTCCTCCTGCTTATTCTACAAATTTCTACTAGATGCATGTTTAAATCTTCCACCATAATTATAGATACGAGTTTGTGGTTTTGGCTTTGTAAATGTTTAGACTGTGTTATGGGGAATAAAAATGTAAATTTTTAAAATTTCTGGTAAATCAAACATTTTATCGCTATCGAGAAGCCCTCCCTTAACTGCCAACCAAAACAAGATGGAAAGCTGGAACCTGTTTCAGAAGGGAGGTGGGGCATAGACTTGTGTGCTTAAACTGGCTGTAGTCCCAAGGTGATGATAATCATGCTGGACTGCACGCTGTGAGGCTCAGCAACTGGCTCAGGAGAAACTACAATGACTCGCAGCCTTTGTGGTCTTGTGTGGAAGGGAGCTAAGTGTCACCCTAGAGGGCGGCAGGTTTCTGGCCAGACCCCAGGAATCATAGTCCTGTCTAGATCTCCACATTGGCCTCAAGCCCTCAGGCTGTCTATCTGTTTTTAACCATCCTGTGGTAAATTACATTTAAAATCAGAAATGAGGGCTATAGCTCTTTTGATTTTTGATGTTCGAGTTCTTGGATCCCAATTAAAGAATAAACATGCAAAAAATAAGCCAAATAAGTCCTTTTTATTTTCAGTAATTTTTGCTATTGTTTAAAAAAAATCTCAATTTGTTTTATAAAGTATTTAAAAGAAAAAATTAGGTATTGTTGCTTTCAGAAACAATTTTCTCCTCAAAATTCCCTTCCACAGCAAGAAAAAAAAAAAAAAAAAAAAAGCCCATAGCTTTATGGTTAAAGACAAATCAAGCTTTGGAGCCAGGGAGACCTGAGTTATCCTGCTTCTACCACGTACTAGTTATGAGACTTTGAAGAAGTCACCTAATGTCTCTGAATCTCAGCTTTAAATCTCTTAGATAGATGTAACCATAGCATCTACCAATATTGGGTCAATGAGAGACTGGATGGAAAGTGCTTACTGTAATACATGGTATATGGTAAGTTTTGCCTCTGGTTCTTTTCTTGTGATATCCTCATGTTTCTTTGTAGAATTTTCAGTTCCTCATATTAGGCCATGTTTAAAGCACCCTGCTTGGACTGTGCCATGTCTCCAGATAACTGGTGGCTGCCTCATAGCATCATTTTGCGTTTACATTATTAGTCTAGCTTCCACTAAGAAAGTCTCCTGACTCTGTTCATGCCAGACATCAGTGTGCCTATAGCGTCTCATTGTAATCTAGTAGTAGAGTTAATTTGAAGATCTTCTGGTTCATTCTCTGAGTTGTTCACTCTAGAGTCCTCTTGACATTTTCTTTGAGCTGTAACCATGCTTGTTGTTTAAGAACAATTTAGAGGATGCTTCTGAGATAAGTGGATTAATAGAAGACACCACGGGGGCAACAAATGGGGTATAGAACTTCTGTGCAGCCAGAATTGATTCTGGTTTTGATTGTGATGAACTTGACATTTCCTGCAGGATTCTTTTTCTCTTCGGATATGTGGAGTTATCTGGAATCCTCACTCGTCAGTTCTTCACCAAAGACTTAAAGGACCTCAACTGCATCCCTCTCACAATGTCAAATCTTCTAGCTTCCCTCACATTTGATTTTTCATGCTTTCCTGTTCTTGTGCTAGAAAGCATAAGGGGCAATGTGGGTCAAAAGGCTTTAGAAAAGAGCTAGGGGACCAACAGCCAGTAGCTAGTGAATCTAATATAACAGGTACATCAGTTAAGAATTAAATTCAGCGGCAAAATAAACTCCTGCTACCAAATAACATGGCTTAAACAAGACAGTTTATTAAATGTTGTATGAAAGATTTCCAGAAGTACGTGGCCCATGGCTCACATGATGTCCTCAGAAAACTAAACTCTGCTCCCTTATTCAAGTTCAGGGCTTCCAGTTTAAGGTGACTTCATTATCCAGTATGGCCGCTGGAATGCCCATTATTGTGCCTGAGTTACAAGCCAGAACAAGGAGAAAAGACAGATACAGAAAAATGCCATCCCAGTGTATCAGCTTTCTTTGAGTCCCCATCCTGTGCTCAGACCTCATTGGCGCAAATGTTGTCATATGGCAGTATTTAGCTACCAGGGAGGCTGGGAAATAGAATGTCTTATTCTGGGCAGGGTTGTGCCTAGCTAAAATTTGGCGATCAGTTACCAAGGAGAAAAAGGAGAATGGATATTGGGTGGTCAGCCAACGGTCTCTGTTACAGTGGTATTTGGCTATAGTGGCTTACCTGGAGTTGATGACTCCATATGACTCAATCCCAGTCTCATCCAGGTTTGGGAGCAAACGCATCTTTATGGAATAAAGTCTCGGTTGTACACTTCGTTACTTTATCTTTCTTGGAATGAGGTTTCTTTTTTAAAATAAGGACCATTACACAAGAGCCTCTGAAAATTATCAGAGAGGTTACACCAAGGAAAGGCAATTAATTTCTCTGGGGGAGGAATGTCAGAGGACAGTAAGTCCTTGACAGACGCACAGTATCCTGTGTCTGACCTTAGTGCTTGCAGTGTCTTCTATGACTGCGGTGTTGGTTCCAGAGTCTAGGCTGTAGGATAAATCCATGTGATGCACAGAGGAGGCAGGTGACACGGCAGGTTCTACAGGAGTCAGACATTTCCTCACATCTGCTTGATTAGAACCCACTTGGTATAAGTGGTGAAGGGATTATACCTTTTCAAAGAAAGGTCTAAACAATCAGGGTGGTCAGATATAAGGTTACTCCTTAGGAATGAAACCTTTTCTTTTTCATTTCCTTCACTGCCAAATTTCTAGAAAGTGTCACCATCATTTGCCACCATTGTTGCCCAGTGGTTTGATGCCTCAGTCCTCACCTAACATTTGTGCAGCATTTGGTGATGTTGCCTCTTCTGGCCTTGAAACCCTTTCCTTCACTGACTGCCGTGACTCCCTTCCCTTTGTCCTTCTAGCCTCTTACTTTTCTCATTTCTGTCATAAACTCCTATTCCTCTGACCACTTGGTTGACGTGCCCTAGCCCTCCATTCTTGGTCCTCTTCTCACTCTCTACCCTCTCTCCTGTGCAGTGCTCCCTAGACCTCCAGCTCCTCCTACTGTCTAAGTGCTGATGTTTCTGACCTTATATCTTTAAAGAAGATTTTTCTCCAGAGACCTAGAGCTGTTTTTCCAACTGCTCATTGGACATTTCTACCTGGCTTCCCCATTAGCACTTAAAACTTCCTGCATCTGAAGTAGACTCTTCAGCTCCTCCTGCTTACTCATTCTCTAGTAGTCTATATTTTATTTTTTTATTTTTGTCTTTTTTGGGGCCACACTTGCAGCATATGGAACTTCCCAGGCTAGGGTTCGAATCAGAGCTACAGCTGCTGGCCTTTGCCACAGAGACAGCAATGCCAGATCAGAGCTGAGTCTGTGACGTACACCACAGCTCATGGCAATGCTGGATCCTTAACCCACTGAGTGAGGTCAGGGATCGAACCTGAGTCCTCATGGATGCTAGTCAGTTTTGTTTCTGCTGAGCCACGATGAGAACTCTGTAATAGTCTATATTTTTAAAATTGTCTTAAATAAAACCTTTCGTTTGTCCTATTCTCTCTGCCTATCTTGGTAAACACCCGTCCTGAAGCCAGTAACCCGGGAGTCATCACTGACTGCTTTCTTTCTGCAATCTCTCTCCATAACTTCCTTGCGTCTCTCAATCCCCTCTTTGCTTGCTCCCCCACCACTGTCCTGCCTCAGGCCCTCCTCCTTTATCACATGTGATATTTCCCCAATCACCTCCTGCCTGCCTCTTTTTAACCCTGTCCGTCCTCCAAATTGCCATCAGAGTGACCTTTCCAGTACAAAAACTCTGTTAGGTCACTTCTCTGAATGAGCTCCTTTGAACTGCCCATTGTCTGTAGGACACCATTCAAACTTCTCAATGTGATACTCAGGCTAGTCCCTCACAGGGCTCCTGCCTGTCAACATGGCTCCCTTGCGTGAACAAGAAAAAGATGCCCTTTTACAGGGTGGCAACAGATGCAGAAGGAGGGCTTGGTGAGTGGGATGTGCCTTTATGTGAAAACAAGGTACCCCTTCCATGGGGAGGATGCAGCCCTGCACCAAGGCACAGGGCTTGTCCTGCAAAACTTGGGCTAAACTCAGTCCACACACTTGTTGGCTGACTTCCAGCCACATTGATGCACAGGGTATGTGTATGCACGATGTCATATTGGATTTTTTTTTTTTTTTTTTTTTAGGGCCCCACTCTCAGCATATGGAAGCTCCCAGGTGAGGGGTCCAATCGGAGCTGCAGCTGCCAGCCTATGCCACAGCCACAGCAATGCTGCCAGATCCAAGCCATGTCTGTGACCTACACTACAGTTCATAGCAACGCTGGATCCTTAAACCACTGACTGAGGCCAGGGATCAAACCTTGAATCCTCATGGATACTAGTTGGATTCGTTTCCAATTGAGCCGTCATATGGGATTCTTTGCAAACTGTCTCCTGCTTCCAAGACAGTGCCTGTGCCTCCCAGGAATCGCTCTTCCTCTAACATCCACAATTAACTCCTCCTTATCTTTCAAGATGTGCTTTAAACATCACCACCTCCTGGGAGGCTTCCTTGTCTCCTCAACTTGAGTTAATTGCCATCCTGGGTGCATCTCTAACACCCGGTCTATATGTCTGTCCTCCTGTCCGACCATTGTAATGATTAACTTTTACATTTGTCTCCTTCCCTACTTTGTGAACAACTTAAGGGCAGAGGGTAATACTTGATTCATCTTTATATTCCTGGCTTGGCTTATGTAAATTCTTACTGAATAAATTGTAGGGCAGCTGCCAGAAATTAAGCAAAGCCTCAGATTCTATCTAGGTTTAGACAGAACTACAGGGCTTACATTTATTATAAAAAAGTTAAGTAAATAATAGAACTGTTTGGTGATGCAAAACCATTATAAAAGGACTTGTTTCCTACTTACGAGCGAAGGCATGAATGGGAGAGGGCAAATGCTGACATTAGGAAAGGAAAGCATTGGTCTTTCAAGAAGCATATTAAGGGCCTTAAGGCAAAATTTAAGAGGTGGCCAGACGCAGCAGACAGCTGTGATGTGAACAGGGCACATGGGCCAAGAACAAATGTGAATTAAGCCTCAGAGCGGGAAGGGGAGCTTCTGTATAAAACCCACTCCTGCAACTGTCTGGTTGTATGACCCCTGGGCAAGTCATTAACCTCTGTGTCTTAGTGTCCACATCTGTAAAGTGGAGATAATAATGCTTCCTTACTTCAAAGAATTATAGATTAATCAATGTCTGAAAAATGTCTCTAACTTGGGAAACTCTATGTAAATATCCAGAGTAGCACATAGGAAATTCAGGTGGAAATACTCAAGAAATAAATCTGAGCTTTCTTTTAATTTTTTTGAAATGTTAAAAAATGAAAAATAATTGCTAGTGTCCCCATCTGGGAAAATGCTATTGAGGAAATAGCAATTAGCTTGATATTTGGGGGGGAAATGTCCTTTTAATGTTTAAATGTTGATAAATCCATACCCCAACCCCCGCCTCTGTGTAACTCTAAAGCAGAGGCATCTGCTGAGGTTTGTAAATTCCAGGCATGGGGGCCAAGGGCTCTTAGATGACTCAACAGGAACTACAAAAGCCACTTGTGCCAGGAGGACTGTGCCCGGGTAGACTGCTGTCACCTGCTCGGGCTGGGTTATGAACATCTGGCTACTGTGAGCTGCCTTATTTCTCCCCCTCCTCCCCCTACTGCCCAACTACCCTCTCCAGGGAGAGAATGGGTGGGGGGCTTACCCAAGTCTGACTCAGGGCCCTGAGCACTTCTATCAGTGGCTGGTGCAAGCCTTTTGGATCAGGTAATGTGAGCCCTAAATGAAAATGTTAAGAATTTACAGCCAGTCCTTCCTCAGCTTTCTAAAGAGGGAAGAGTTCCTGAAAGGACCTTTGGTTTATTTATTAATTTTTATTTTGTTTTTATGTATTTTTCTTTTTTATACAGGTACCCACAGCATATGGAAGTTTCTAGGCTAAGGGTTGAATTGGAGCTGCAGCTGCTGGCCTACACCACAGCCACTGCAATGCGGGATCCAAGCAGTGTCTGCGACCTACACCACAATTCACAGCAATGCTGGATCCTTAACCCACTGAATGGGGCCAGGGATTGAATCCTCGTCCTCATGCATACTAGTCAGGTTCATTACCACTGAGCTACAATGGAACTCTGGACATTTGGTTTATAGGCAGGTTTCAGGGCCTCCTCACGCTGAGTGGGGTGACTGGGGTGGGGGTAGGGAGAAGTCAAGGGAGGTCAAATTGCACCAATGGAGAAAAAAACCACAAACCACAAGGGCCTTAGAGGAGCAGGAGGGAGGGAGGCAGGTGGGAGACCAGGAGAGGGTGAGGAGCTGGCCTTGGTAAGGAGAGAGCAACACCCCCAGAGGTGGTGCCTCTGTGGTTGGGGAGGAAGGGCAGTGGAGGGAGAGTGGCCTGCCTGTGAAGACAAGGGTAGGCTGGAGGAGATCCAGGCTTTGAAGGGTGCTTTCGTCAGCTTTGTGGGCCCTGGACTGGAGTCACATCTTTCTCCCTTCTATCCCACTGCCTCTTTTAATAAGTTTATAAATGAAAGAAGATTGGTTGTAAGGCAAAGTGACATAATAGGCCAGGTATGTTCAAGCCACTGGCATGCTTTTAAATGAGAGCAGTAGAGCAGGCAGAGGATGTTTTCCAGGAAGCCCACAGGGTCCTTGAAGACTGGAGCTGCCTGGCTGGTAGCCTGGGGCTGGGGGCTGGTCCCACTGAGTCTAACTCCCCACGCCTCCCCCACCCACCTTTGGTGCTCACTGCTGGTTGTCAGCTCGCCTTCTCCTAGATGCAGATTGATGAGAAGAGAATCTGATCTAGGTTCAGGCCATATGTCCCAAGGATGAGATGTGACCAGGGGATTGTCTCAGATCCTTGGGTTGGTATCTCCTTCCAAGAAGTTTAAATATCTCCCTATCCATCCTTCTGAATCACATTGCTTTGCCCGCGTTGCTTGCTGGTTAGAAGCAGAGGCCAGTGAGATAGTCCTCTTGTACAGGGAGTCAATGGGAGCATTGCCGTGTTAGGGGATTAACCCTACTGCACAAGCTTTCATCTGAAGAGGGTACCTTCTTTACATTGCTTTGCTATTTTTCTTTTGGTTTGTGAGATGCCTCTGTTATCCGGGAACAGCAGGTCATAGACCTACCTTAAATCATGTTAAATTACTCAGTAAAGCAGTTTAACTGTGGGTGCTTTACAAAAACTACAAACTATGTTAAGAATTATTGGCCTTCTGTAATAGTTTTATTAAAAAGGGGCACATTATTGCATTGCTGTTATTTTCTTGGCTTTTGGAAACTGACTTTTTTCTTTTTACTTTTTTTTTTTTCCTTTTGGTTTTAGTGCTGCCTGAAATGAAATAAACCTTCTGCCTGTTTTTATCTCCCAAATAAGGTCTTTTCAAAGATGCTTCTTTGGGGGAGTCTGGAATAATTAATTCTCTCCCCCCTCCGTCTTTCTCAATGCATTTAATTTGAACTTTCTTAATGAAAACTCATCTCTCATAAACGCTGGGTTGGCCCGTTTTGTGTGTGCTTACTCTGTCCTGCTTTGAGTGATGTGTAAATAAGAGGCAATCTGGTGATGAGTTTTGCTTGTGTGGTGCAGAAGGGTGGAGGGGGAGGAGGGTTTGATGAATAGAGGCGACCAGAAAATGTACTTGATAATAACATGGCCATGATTGATGTTGTAATCCTGAAAAATTATCATTGTGATATAATTATTTGTTTATGAACTGTGCCCTGAGACTCCCAAGTTTGTGATTATTCATGGCACAGATAAAACTCTAAAGTCAATAATTCATCAAGGGTGTAATGGTTTTGTTTGGGGGGAGGTAGGAGGGGTCACATGGATATTACATCCTGTTTCTGACACTTCTGCTATAAATCTGAGAACTCCTTCAGTACAAGGAAGAGCCACTCCTTACCCTCTGATCCTTTTTTTTTTTTTTTAAAGTGGCTTTAGTAGTTTGCATATATTATGTCTAAAGCTGAGATTAATTTTATTCTAGAAAAATTCTTTCACCAGAGGAACACGATCTGGGTCATTCCTATTGGTATAGCCCGTGATGGCCCAGAGAGGTGAACAGAATGGAAAAACAACTGTGGTTTGTCCTCAGGAAAGTACGAGGCAATTTACTCGTACTTTTGTGTTTGGTTTGGGTCCATGAAAGGAGACAAAGGAGGCCCACTCCTTTTCAGAAAGTTGAGTGTGGCCTCATGATTTTTATTTGAATTTTAAGTGCATGATTTCATACGTACGTATCAGGAGTCTTGGCATCTTACCCCAATTGGGCTCCTGTAAAATGACGGATGCTACGGTTTCTCTCATTCTTTCCATTTCCTTCTCATGGTTGTTTCTTTCCTGCCTCAGTTGACTTACAAGGGCATAGCCCACTGGGAGTTTGCTCTGGATGTGTTATGCGCCTTTACCCCAGGGTTCTGTACATGCCGGGGCTGTCTCTCCTCCCCAGCAGGGCTGGGGAATGTTGTCTCAGAGGGCATGTGGAGTATGATGAAAATGAGAAATGTTTTCCCAAGAATAGGCCTCTGCTCACCTTGCATGCCTTGCTAGTAAGCTAACCTCTTTCTTTAAGCGGCTTTTCACCTGAGCACATGCCAGTATCACATGGAGAGTAGATGAACAGAGGAGGTGGGAGACCCATCTTAACACAAGGTTGTGAAAAGACCAACATGTTCTGGTGGACTAGAGGTTCAAGATGAAATAACAATTTGCTTGGGCTGCTAAGAAGTGACTTCAGTTTCAGGCTGTTTTAATTAAAAGCTCAGAGTCCTGAGCAAGAGATACAATGGGACTTCTAGCCCATCAGGCACCAGATAACATCTGGGGCTACATGACTGGTCCATTTTAATAGAAGATGTTATGGTCTGATGCGTGTTCTCCATTCGTCTAGCTGTCCAAAGTTTACTAAGTCAGTTACTAACTGCTTGGGTTCTTTTCTCTTCCTGCTTTCTGTTTGTGGTATATAATTTATTGCTGAATACAGAATAAATAATATTGTGGACACACACATACATGCACACACACATCCTCCAACCAATATTCCTTGATGGCCAACTCTGTACCAGCTGTATGGACTACTCAGGAAGGCAGAAATGAATGAACCTGCTGCTTATCCACTTGGCCATTCCTTTGCCAGTTTCCTGGTGGAAACTTAAGCCATCCAGCCAAACTACATGGACATTTTTCATGGAATCTCTGCCTCTTGACAAGTCATGTTTCACTTTCATTTGTCCACATGTCCTCATCCATCAGTATTTAGATCTTTGCTGAGTCAAGACTACTCATAAATCATTGAGCTGGGCACTATTGGGGGGGCCATGAAGATGATCAAGCCATGATTTGTGCCCCTGGCGAGTTTACCAGGTTGCCCCCCCTTTATGGTGGTTTCCCAGGAGATAGAGAAAAGCAGAAGTATCTAAGGGATTAGCTTACCTTAGTGTTCCAGAATTGTTTCTTAAGCCCACTAGCTGTCATCATTCTTCAGAAATCATGTTCATGAAGAGGGTTTGTATTTTTTACTACATGATATGAAGCATTAGCCAAGGCATTCCTGCTTGTCTCCCTTGTCCTTCACTCTTTCTAATTTTTGAACCCAAATAATAATCTTCCTGGCTTGAACAGACTCTCCTTTGGGCTTGATAATATACATTATCTCTTACCTTCAATGTGATGCATAGGCCAACTTGGTTTTAAATCATTTTCACATGCTCAACACGTAAAGGCTTTGACTAGGAATAGGTGAAGATGAGTTACAGTTCATAAGGACTATGACTACTTTCTTTATGCTCAACTGGATGTTAATCTTCCCTATTGTCCTTTTTGTGACCTTAAAGTTTTTTTTTTTATTTCTATGTTTAATTGCCAAATAACAAGTATCAGTTTCAGCTAGTAAGGAGAAGATGCAGAGAGCTGGCTGTAGATCCCCATTCTGTCCATAACCTGCAAACTGGAGCCTTGACAAAGTGACCTGCTGCCACAAAGGTGAGGGAGAGGTCCTGTGCCCCAGGGATGGCAGGGCTTCCCAACTGTCACTGGGGTTGAGCCTGGTGCTCGCTCCATCTCTTTTCCACTAAGATATGTTCTTTATTTTGTTAGTGACATATCTTAGCATTGATGGGTACAAATAAAGGACAGGAAACTTGATGTTAAGGGGGGCTTGAGCTTGGGTAAGAATCTAGCATTTTTACCACTTCTACTGCAGAAGCTCCAGATATTGTGAGGATTTCAATTCACTCATCAGCATGTCTAACTTTCCTTTTTCAGTTCACAACTGCTACCACCTCCAGATCACAGGGCTGAAGGGGTGCCTAACATTAGAGTGTTATGGCCAATATTGCCATGCAGCCTTCAGCGGGTCAGCCGTCTGCCTTGGTAGACCCTTCTCCATCTAAAGCTTTGGAAGTCACTGCTAAGAGCCAGATCCATCAACATGCCCACAGAGGGCCTTGTATAAGCTGGCTCAACACTCATTGTCACCTGTATGGGACTGCATTTCTGGCTTCATCAATTTGTTTGCTTCTCAGTTTTGCTCTACTCTGTTCTTCTGACCCTCAAGAGCAAAAGGGAAAGATAAATTTTGGTGCAGTAGTTATGAGGGCCCAGTTCTGTGTTCTCCATTACCCCTTCTCTATTTCTAATCCTAAGTACTTTATTTCAGGGGACCCATAAAGGGCACAGTAGAGAGATCTAGGGCTCCCCAACCAAAGCCACATTTCTACATCCACCAGGCTGAAGCCATCCTCCATTAACCAAAAGCACCCTTGAACTGCACCCGAGAAAGACACATTAGGACATGCTATTTACTATAGTTGGGAGCTTTTGGACAAAGTGCCTTTTCTTTCTGCTCCATCCAATCACATCTCTTTTCTGTAGAGCACAGATCTAACAGGTGACCCACCTGTATCCTTAACTTTGGGAGAGCAGCTGAAGTTGCCTCGATTTATGTTTTGGAGTCAGCCAGCTGACCTGCTTCAAAACAGGACAAGCTGCATGCCGACCTAACCAATAATACAGCACAACCGTGACTTGTCTTATCTGGAGAAAGAAAATACATATTTAGTATACAGAGAAGATAGAAGCAATGGAACATTTGGTTATACATTGTAGCTCATAATAAATGAAAATATCTAGTGCATTTTAAATGATTAATGTATGAAAACTGTCATCACTTACTGTGCATTAATCAAGAAAAAATGCACACTTTCCATAGTGGTTAATGTTGTGGGCCTGTTGTTCAGCTTTGATAATGTGCATAAAAATGCTCATATGACAATGAGTTGGGGTAGCTGAAAATTTAGGATGGTTGCAAGTTTGGTGTAGTATTTGGATTAGCATCTTAATCTGTGCCTTGTCAGCCTTGTTGGTACACAAGCTATGTATTTTGTCCAAAACTAGCAAAAATATGGATGCTTTAAATTTTTTTTTTTTAAATCAAGAATAATGACCAAGGTACCTGCTTAAACAAATACTACCAGCCTTCATTAGTTAGGATGGTTACATGTAAAAGAAATGATGCCAGATAGTAACAAATCCAAGAGAAGTTTATTATGAAAATGGCACCTGCGGATGAAAAATTAAGTTACATAAAGACAACCATGTATGTGACATGTATGAGGATCTACAAAAGTATAAAAAGAACCCTGTTGTAAATGAAGTATGTACATTTCTGATTTGCAGCATTATCAATGGTCAATGAAAAAAAATGTTTCAAAATAAGCCAGGCACTCAGGAAGTTAGGTCCGGTTAGCTTCACACAAAACAAATGTACCATAGCTGTCGCTTTGTAACATTTTAATTTTTTTTATATATATATATTGTAGAGTTGGTAACACTGCTAAGAACAGAATATCCCTTTCCCCATTATTCAGCTACTTGGCACCAGTCTCCTCATAAAAGTTTTCATATATTTGTACAAGAAATAGTTAAAAACACAGACACAGTCTTCACAGGTAATGAAGTGTTTTTTTTTTTTTTCATTTTGTAATTTTAACACTATGGATTTAGACAGCAGCTGTGATTATCTGTTAGTTTAAATCACCAGGAATCATTTTGACACAACACAGAAACATTTATAAAAGAAAAAAAAACAAAACAGCTGTCTAGCTGTTCTTTGTAGCTGATAGGTGCATTCCTTTGATTGTTCGATAGCTAGAGTAGAGCTTCCAAAATTAATCTTTAAATTTTGTGATTGGCCTTCTTCACCTTCTAAATCTCCTTAAATCCTTCAAGTAAGTGCACTATGAAAATTTGTGGCATTTAACTTTTTTTACTCTTCCACAGTGGTTTGGGCCCAACTCATGGACTCAAAGATCCTGAAGGAATCCACTCAACACAGTGATATTCAAAGGACAGCCGTAGTTACTATATTAGCATTGCACACATAAACAAATATATATGACAATTCTATAGTCCATGACCCCCTCCCCTTTTGTTTTTTAAAAAATGTTGGTTGACCTTTGAAATAATTTTCTGTCTCACTGGTAAATTGTTTTATATATTGCTCCATCAGCCAACCTGGAAGGAAACCAAAGAAAAGCACCCACTGCTTATAGGTAGAGCACAAGGGACTCTGGGAATGTTAACAGCTGAGGCTATATGGCATCAATTTATTTTATATATCTGAGCATTTTCTTCAGTGCTTTGTGTGGCACTCCAGAAGAAAGAGTCGTACCCAGGATTCCGTTGTGGGAAAAATGGCTCCATTAACCTTGAGCTAGTTAAGAGTCTTTTTATCTCTGAGAACGAGAAAGAGTTTGGAGAAGTTGGGGGGTGGGGAGGGGAAGGTGAGGCAGGGAAAAGGGAAACTGAGAGAAAGAGAGATAGAGAGAGGGAGGGAGAGAAAGGGGAGCGGTTGGGAGAATATACACCAGCAAAAGCAACAGCAGGAATAGTAAAAAGTGAAACGGAAGATTCACAGACAGTAGAAGCAGCATAGGGTGACATTACAGAGGAAGGCCACCGCACAAAAATCACTAACCCCCAAGAATCACTGATTCACTAGGACTGCAGGAATGGGACTGTACCACTCCGGACTAGAGATAGAGCACAGAGAGGACAAAGGACAAAACAACTACATTATCTTAGTATATACCGCATATAGAAACACACATGGAAACTGCAATGGGCTGACAGCCAAGGACACGTACACAGCGCACACGTTACAGTTCTCACATCTGTTATTAGATGCCTTAACAAACAGCTGCCAAAAATGGAGTTGAAGAAGAATTTATACTTGACAGTCATTTGGAGTGTTTGACACTACACTGATTTCTGGCAACAAAGACAAAATAGGATATATTTTTTTTTCTTTTTCTTTTTTTCTTTTTTTTAACTTAATGTGCAGTTTTCAGTTGCAGTTAATCCGTTTGAAGCTTATTTTAACCCATTCTTTAGTTTTAAACCTTATTGGTTCCAACCTAGAAAGAAAAGAACCAAAGGGGAAAAAAAAAAATCCATCAAATCAAATCAGTCCCCCCAAATACCAACCTTCCTTTTTTTAAGCAAGAAATGAAAAAAAAATTAAATATTTTTTCTCCTTCTTTTACTCCGAAGTGTTAATTGAAGTTGTAAAAATTAGCCTCAGTTAGACTGAGAAAAGGGAAAAAAAAGCTCAGCAAAAGGCAATATGTACCTAAACTGCTCCTCAAATCAGTTTGATTGAGTTTTCCAAATGCCCTTTTAAAAAGGACTTTCCTGACCCATTAAATTTAATGTGAGGCTATGTTTGTTAGTTGGGAGGTAAAAAATTTTAAGTCCTGCAGCAAACGTTAATGAGGGCTTTGTCTTAACTAACCAAGGAGACTGCAGCAACGGACTCCAGACCAGGACAGAACACATTCCCCCCACCCCAAAACCCAGCCCAGGAGCTGCATTTTGTATGAAGACATTACAGATTAATAAATGATAGCACCATGGTTTTAGAAATTAAGTTAATGTTTCAGTAATTAACATTTAGTCCAACTTTTTTTTTAAACATTCTAGTCACAGGCCAGAAATTAAGAACCCAAATTATTTTTATGTGCAAGTAAGAAAACCTTAAAATCTTAACCATCAAAAGAATTAAATTCTGCATAAAATTCTAAAATATACTATCCTCCTATTTTTAAAGGAATTAGGAACAAAAACCAAAAAAAAAAAAAAAAAACCGAAAAACAAACACCACCCCATTTCATTTGACTTAGTCAAACAGGGCACATTGTTTATGCTTGTCTCTTTCAATCTTGATCATATCAAGATCTTTAGGAAGAAAACCCAATGGTTGTCACTTGAGAAATCTCTTGACCACAAGACTGAGTATTCTATGGCAGAGGCATATACACAGTAAAGACATCTTAATAAAGATGCAAAGGAAAGCAAAACAACCCAACACACATCTCAGAAGAAGACAAAATGGCAGGCAACTGGTCATCTGACCCTCTGAAGGCCAAAAATAAACATATCTTTACAGGAAAGAATGAGTCAAGTGAAAGAAAGGGGGGACGGGAAGGGGACCGTCGTGGTGAGAGAAGATGCTGACCTGCTCGAATTCAAAGTGCTAGAATCAAAGGTCTAAACGAAAACGCCGACGATGCCTCCGGGCGGGGCCCCAGGCCGCACGGGGCGGCGCTCAGTCCTCCTTGCGCTCCAAAGTCTGTGCCGCGTGGATGCCGTTGCTGTAGACGGGGAAGGGCAGCGTGGAGAAGAGTCCCTCAGCCGTGGTGAACACGTTGCCGGCGGGCATCTGCGTCAGGCTGGCCGCGCTCACTGCGCCGCCGAACGGTCCCGACATGTTGAGCCGGTGCACGTGGTGGTAGAGCATCTCCATGGGCGTCTTGGGGTCGAGGCCGAAGCCGGGGCTGTTAACGTCCACGAAGTTAACAGCGTGCGCGTTGGGCAGCAGGTTGCCCTGCATGGCCAGGGTCACCTCGGCCGGCGCGTATCGGATGGTGCCCGTGGTGTAGACCCTCTGCGCGGCCGTGCTGGTGGCCGCCAGGGTCCCGGTCACCCTATGCACCAGCGGCAGCACGACGTTGCCGGCTTGCAACCGCTGCAGCGCCTCCAGGTCCCCAGTGTACAGCAAGGAGTTGGAGGCGCCCGGGGCACTGCTGCCGCTGCCGCCGCCGCCGCCGCCGCCACCGCCACCGCCACCACTACCACTGCTCCCGCCCCCCGGGTGCTTGTCCCGCGGGGACGCCGAGAGCGGGGGCGACAGCGGGTCGGAGGCGACGGGGGCCAAGGCCGCGGGAGCCGAGGAGCTGAACTGAGTCTTGCCGCGGGCTGCGGCGGTGCCGTCGGCGCCGGGCGGGGTGAGGACCGAGTCGGGGATGGCCACGTGCAGCCCCCCGCCGCCCGTGCCGCCCGGCGGGGACGGGAAGTGCTCTGAGCTGGGGGGCTTGGTCATGCTGTAGGGCGACTCGTTCCGGGAGATCTCCCGGTTGGGCGGGTAGTTCCAGATGCTGCTGTCGTTGTCGAAGTTGATGGGTTCCGAGATCTCCGTCTTGATCTTGAGCACCGAGGCACTGTTGGGGGAGGACAGCAGCCGCGGGGGTTCCACCAGGCCCGTGTCCAGGCCGCCGGGGCTCGACGTGCTGGATAGGCGCCGGCGACTGGCGCTGCCGCCCTTCTGCCGTTTCCGCCTCTTCTTGCGCTTCTGATGCTTGCTGGAGGCCTGCGCGCCCCCCTCGCCCGCGCTGTCCGAGTCCTTGGCGCTGTCGGAGGACAGCGACTCGCAGTTCTGCAGCCGCAGGTCCGACTCGCTCTCCACATAGCGCTCGACCTTGATCTGCATGGGGCCCAGCGCGCCGAAGCCGCCGCCGCCGTCCTCCGCCGCCTTGGGGTTCTCAAAGTCCGAGTGCTCGAAGCTGTCATCGCTGTCGCGGCTGTCTGGGTTGCTGGAGCTGTGGCCGTCGTCGTTGCAGTTCATGTCGTTGTCGCACGTGTTGCCCGACTTCTTCCGGTCGGGCTCTGGGTCTTCGCTGTTCTCGGACTGATTCCCCTTCTCATCGGACTTGGAGTTCTCATTATCCTCTGCGTGGGGCCGGGCCGCGCGGGGCGGGGATGGGGCGGGAAAGGGAGACATAGGAGAGGCCAGGTTAGCAGGGCCAGATCCATCTCTCACCTGCAGGGGTGAGTGGGGTAGGGCGGGGGGAGGGGAGTGGGAAGGTGGAGGGGGAGGTGGCTTGCCCCACCTGGAGCTGCTCCACCGCCTTGGTTACTTAAAGCCCAGGATTTCTCTCTCTAAAGGGCCTAGATTAGCTGTGCTCTGACTCAAAGTGTAGTCCATGGACCCGCAGCATTGGTATCACCTGGAGATTCTTCAGTTGCATAGGATCCCCAGGTGACTCTTAGGCACCTTAACGTTTGAGAAGTTCTGCAAAAATACTCAGGGAATCAGAGTAAATAAGCTGGTTTAGGGTGTTAGTGGCACAGAAAACTGATGATATGCAAGGTGACTTTCTAAAGAGGTCTGCACCTTCCACTGGCAAATATTTGCTCAGTATTGAAAACCATGCTATTTATTCCTAAAGTTATTTTTCTCTATCAGACTGAATGCCATTTGATTCATTGTATGTTTTATTTATTTTTATTTATTTCTGTCTCTTCCTGCAACTGGAATGTAAGCTCCATGGAGCAGGGATTTTTTGTCTTTTTTGCTCACTACTCTATACTACATAATAAATAAATAGCAGGGGTTGTCTATTCTCACCCTGCTCTACTAAGGAACTTTCAAATGAAGGTAGTTCAGGACACAGGAAAACAACCAAACTCCTCTGTGAATGCTCCTCCCCTCCATAGGGCCTCCCAGAAGCTGTGTGTGGAGTGGAGGGATATGTTTACAAGCCTGGAGAGTGGGCTCCCTAAGGTGGTGGTGGTGGGGGGGGGTTGTGGAAGGGGAGCCCTAGTCATCTGGCACATTTTAGGGAGGATGGATTTCCCTAACACTTAGGGATGAGGCTGATTTTATGACTCTGCTGTGATGCTTTTGGATTGCAGCCTGGACTAGAACCTTGGGCAAATCATGTAACTACTCTGGCCTTCATTTATGTAGAAGAAGAGGCTGGGTTAGAACAGGCTTAGGATTTTTTGCAGCTGTAAATTGTATGAGTTGTGTGCTCCTTGGATCTATGTGTCTTGTGGAAGGTGTCTGGGGATTGGAGGAAAAGTACATTTTTGTATTAACTTTTCTGTGCTCCAAAGAACTGCTCAGAAAGTATACTTCTCAATATAACTAGAAATGGATTTGTTCAACACAAATTCAGAAAATGGGTAACAGTCCAGCACCCAGAAAGATTCATTTACTGATGCCATTAAGCATCCCACTAGCCTCATTCCCAGCCTGAAGAGGAGGTGAATGTTTGGGGCTCAAAGTCACAATCTGTCTTGGAGCAAAAGAGGCAGCCCTGCTGTCTGCTTCTGGTAAAGACAAGGGAGCCAGCTATGGGGTTAGGGCAGTGTTTTTTCTGTCAGCCAGTGGAGGGCTGACATTAAGTGATGTCTAAATCAATCAATCTCTCTGTATATTTGTGTATGTATATTTATATACCATAATGTATCTATGTATATATGAATATATATTACAATGTGCATAAATACCATAATATACCTATTTTTATGTTATGACTATATACTATAATATACATATATGAATGTATATATATACTTATAAGTGTATTTTATATACCACCACATACGTATATATTTATATATAGTGTATGTGTACACATGTGTGTGTGCATATGTATGTGGTGGCTTAGAAGTACATATACATACCTGTGTTGAGAAAGATTCAGTAATAACTTGATGTGACACATCTCTCTATACCATGTGACCAGTCACTGTGCTTGGACGATGGCCCTTTGGCCGTTGCCCACCCCTTACATTTGGAAAGGCAAGCTATAAACTGCAGAACATGGAGAAGTCGTAATACCTGTAATACCTGAGGTGTCTTTAGAGTCGGATTCAGAGTCGGATGTCTCCGAGGATTCTGAAGTTTTCTCTGGCAGGTGGGGGAGCTGTGCAATGTCCATCGGCGTGTCTTTGTACTCAGGGTTGCTGTGGGGAAGGGAGGCGGTCATCAGGAGTGCAGACACCTATTCTGTGTGGGTTGCTTCCCACCCGCTTCTTCCCATTTCCTTGCCCCAAACTTTGAGAGTTGAGAGAGTTTGGAAACTGAACGTGACATCTTTTCCGTGCTCATCACAGGACTTTTACGGAAGCTGGAACTGTGTGTGCTGGGGTACAGGTGCACCTTGCTACAATGATTGAATACCCAAATGCTACCTGAAAGCCACCAAAAAGCTTTTCAGTAATCAGGTACCACTGGGGGCTGGGGAACCGTGCTGCTTGACGTTCCTGCCAGGATCACATCTGGGGGAAGGGAGGACGAGAGAAGTACCCTCAACAATCCATTTCCACGCCTCCTGGTGTGCCCAGTCTTTTCTTAGGCTCCTAATGATTCCATTGCTTCAGTACCTTTGCCTTAGCTCCTTGACGGAGCTTCTCAGCTGTTCGGATGGCTCCAGAGCCATGTCGGGGGGTGGGGAGGAATGGGGGCACAGAGCCCTCAGCGCCTAACGATGTGACAGATGCACAGGTGCACTTGGGCTGCATGGATTATGGCTACTGAACTGTCAACACACCCATTACAATCACATTTTCGTCTGCTCGTGTGGTGTACACCTGTGGCTTGTTAGTTGGAAATCTGATTGCAGTGGGGAGAGTCCCAGTGTGAAAGAGGCCCCAACAGAATGGATCTAACCCCATTTGCACAAATGTGCTTAATTTTTGTTCTATTTTTAATTCAGAAACAAGCCGCTTCTGGAAAAAACGAGTGTGTTTGGTCAGTTTGTGTTAGCTCTCTTCCATAAATGCCACTCTAAGGCTGGCCTGGTGTATAAGCAGTAGAGGCTACTATAATCTGCAGGCACAAGGAAAACCTCTTGCCTCAAAATGGAAAATGCCTCTTTCTTTCTTTCTTTCTTTCTTTCTTTCTTTCATTCATTTTTTAAAATTATTTGTCTTTTTTTGGGCCACACCCATGGCACATGGAGGTTCCCAGGCTACAGGTCGAGTCGGAGCTGTATGCCACAGCCACAGCAACATCAGATCCAAGCCGAGTCTCAACCTACACCACAGCTCATGGCAGCACCAGATCCTTAACCCACTGAGCGAGGCCAGGGATTGAACCTGCATCCTCATGGATGCTAGTCAGATTCGTTTCCTCTGAGCCACGATGGGAACTCTGATGCCTTTTCTATCTTTCCATCATGGCCAGCCATCTGGAGGCATAGCATGGATGATTACCAACTTGCTATTTTCTAGTGAAATACCTATATTAAAGAATTATTGTTTCAGTAACTACTGCAATATCCTAGGGAGGGTTAGTTCACTTAGATGACTTATCAGACGTTTACTCCCTAGTGTGAATTAGCGTCAGCAGAAGAGCTTTCTCTAGATGATCAGATGAGCCTGGTGGTGGAAAGGTGGCCTTAGCCCTTACACAGTCTCTGTCATTCTACCACACGTTGTGAGGGACAGGAAGACTGGAGGAGCAGTCATTTCAGAGCAGGAAACCACATGCCTGGAAGGGGCCCAGAAGTAAGGGATTCTGGCTGGAAGAGGGAGCATGAAAATACTACTCAGGGACGAACAAAGGAGAACATGGGAAAGAAAAACAAATTTCAGTAGTTGCTATGTGGGCAAGGCCTTTCTTTCTAGAACGCCAGCCTAGAGAAGTGATGCCAATGAGTAGCAGAGTTGGGGGAGCTTCCTCTGCTAAGCTCACCTCTCTCAGTCTCCTTTGGTCCAGATGCCATGGGGGTTCCCAAGTTACTTGCCATCTGACTCAACAGTCTTTTATTATTGAACCCAGGGTGAGTGTCCAGGTCAGCTAAGACAGGTCTGCTTCCTGCCCCTCCATATGGAATTAAGTGCACCGGGAGCCCTAAAGGCTCATGAGCTTATACCATGTGATCCTAGGCTAGACCAATAGCGTGGATCCAGAGTTAGATGGCGTGCCATTTCCTTAACCATTCTCACACTTTCCATTTGGGAGCAGAGTAAGAAGTCATGAGGCTTATAAGACAGAAAGATCCAGACAGGAAGAAATCTCCCTGAGTGAGGTTAACAAGCATAGGGATTACTTTAGTGCCCTAGGTTCCATCAGCCTGAGGGACAGACATCTTCCAGTCTACACTGCCCCTGTCACTAATGTCTAATTTTTAATAATAATAGTCTCCTTGGCACAATACCATTTTTGCCTAGCCACTGAAAGTGGGTGTCACAATACTTTATTCTGTTTTCTCTTTGGCAAGTGAGTTTTTATAACCTTCTGCATTATATATAGCCTCTGTTCCATAAATTTCTACGTAAGGGAATTCCTTGGTTGCAGAACCCAGCTTGAGCATGTCCCAAACACAGGGGAGAATTTGCACAAAAGGCAGGCTTTGGAGAAAGCCACATTAAATACCCATACTTTTACTTTTAGAGAGAGTTAATGTAGAGTAGAAGAGGTCAAAAAAGGAAAAAGAAAGTAGCTGAATGAAGACTCTTCTAAGTGGTGCACATTAAAGCCCTCTCTAGAGCAATAATCATTAGCGTCTGATTGATAGGCTATTGGTAGCAAGCACACGTGTGCCTTCAAGTCATCACCAAGGGATGTGAGCACACCCTGAAGGATCAATGTGGTGATGAGCCATGGCTGTCAGTATCTCAGCTCCATTTGACTGTCTCAAAGAAAAATGGGATTCAGGTACCTCCTGTCTAGATTCTCAGCCAAAGGGCAACCACTTCCATTCCTAAGACCTACTGGAAGTTTTTTCCTACTCAGACCACATGTAGGCCCTGCTTGGTGGCTTTAGGCAGAGAGAAGTCAAAGACTGGAATGACAGTGGTGGGAGGGAGGCAGGCTGAGCATTCTGATAGCTTCATGGCAGGATTGGTAGAGGAGCTCCCAGAAAGACCACCCAGGCTGTTGGCCTTGGTTACTTTGGTGCTAGTCTGAATCCATCGGCAGCAAGCAGAAGGGGAAGGAGAGAGGAATGGTATCATACACCGGCATTTAGGAAACTAGTGAGTTTGGCCACGTTAATGGATATAAATTTGAGGATGCATTAAAACAGCATTCAGACTTGCTTGAGACCTCAGAGCAGGCAAAAGAAGATTGCCTTCATTTTTATACAGAAATTGTCTTGATTTTGGCAAAGCAGCTCCCTTTGCTTACCGAAACCTGAATGCCTGGGGCGTCCAACTCTAGGTAATATGCTGAGAGCTTCAGAGGGCTGGGATACAAGAGGAACAGAAGGACCCGTGCCACGTCTTCCCCTTCCCTTTTGTACAGTTTCCACAAGGGCTGGAGTGCGTGAGTATGAGAACGTGCGAGTGTGTGTGTGTGTGTGTGCGTGCGCGCACTTCCACTGTAGGAGAGAAAGTCAGTGTTCTATTTCTGGCCCAAACATTTGTGGGGAAACCAAAGCAACTTCTGCAGAGCTGCCCAAATGCTGGCAGACCAAGAATCATGAAACATTTTGCAAATCTGCCCCGGAAGTCCCTACCGACAGAGCTTTGATCTTTTCTCATTTCTTTGAATCTTGTGAAAAGAAAAGCAGCATTCTCATATAATCTCATACCAGATACTGTCAAGAGGTAATACAACATGTCAGCTATTAACCATTGGGCTACATATTTTATAACTGAGACGGAAATGAAAAAATTCAAAACTATACCTAAGAAGATAATTCACCCAGATGATATTCTTCTCATTGGCGTTCTTGGCATTAATAGCTATGGTGGCACTAGACTGTATCCAAATGTATCCTCCATTCTTCTGCATCCAACGATAGTACTTGGTCACACACTGGCCCTTATTCAGCACTGGTGGGAAAAAAAAAGCAACAGAAAGCAATGCATATTAAGACTGGGACCAAATGGTTATCATCTCTGCAAAATCTGAAGTTTAGAAAGGGGAGGTCCCGCATCAAGCCCAGGATGCCCCTCTGTGTGCTTAATGTAGAATGCCATTAGTAGGACAAATAAAATCACCAATTCAGTGGAGCGGCAGCTCTGGAGCTAGGGTTACTAGCATTTGTAGCAAGAATTTATTCCATTTTGGGCAGCCATGGTATGAAAGGAAGGATAACAGGACTGCAAATCTTTTTGGCTCACAGAACACCTAATGCGGTGTGGATACTGTCAATGGGTTTGACGTCAGATGTTCACAAAGGCAAATTTGTATGTGATTTATTCATAGCTTCAAGGTAGACCTCTTTGTGGCTCTGGATATCTGAATGGTTCCGAAGATGCTTTCCCCCTCTGTCTTTGATCATTTCACGTCGGCGTGAGTAATACCAACCAGTGTCCTTATACACCGGTTCCTTTTGATCTTGTCGAAAAGAATTTATGGTTGGAACGAAATTTACACTGGTCAGCTTGGGGAGGTTCTGGTGAGAATTGGCTTAATGTTGGAACAAAATACATTCCCTCACCAAGTCAGAGAGAAACGCCGGCCTAAGGGAGGCACAGAATTGACATGGCTAGAGCCAAACAGAGTGACAGCTCCACACAGGCTCTGAAATATAGCCCCAAATGAAGGAACAAGTAAAAACAATCAGTAATGTGAAACGGTGCCATTAAATACCCACAGAAAGAGAGCTTTAAAATGCAGATGTTAAAAATGATACTTTAACCCTAGTCTTGCCAAGTTGCAATTGATTTGATTTGTAGCTGGGTCCTCTTGAGCTAGTAAAAGGGGGGAAAGTGCAGTAAATCAGCCCCTGAAATAAAGTGCTATGGATGGGAATAGCTTCAAAGGATTCTGGAAATCTGCACAACCTGCTCTTATCACTCAGATGTGGATGGCAGCGATTCCACACCCCCCAACAGCGCGCCAGCCAGCCGGCCACTAGAGGGCAGTGTGCACTCGTCCACGCTGCCCACTTTTGGCATGTCCTTGTCTCCGTCTGCTAAAATGAAAAACCTCTAACTGCTGTAATAAATTTGGCTAAATTAGCTGCTAAATGGTTATCTCAAGTAATATGTATTTGCATTAATCATCTTGCTCTAAACCAGAACAAGCCAGAGTCCTAAAGACGTAGTAAATTCATATTGTCCATTTAATTATGGCTAATAAGTGCTTCATATACAATAGTTTCATGAAGTACATTTTGATTTTTTTTGGGGGGGAGTGGATGGGTAAAGGGAAGTCACTTTGGAAAAGAGCTGTGTTTAAGGCCGTGGAAGCTCTCCCCGATGTTTCTGAGCCACTCTTCCTGGCTCTGAAAGTGGTCAAAAATCAAACTGCCACATATTTTATCCATAAACATATAGATTTCAACACTTTTTTTCCCATTCTCCTTTTTTTTCCCCTCACAATACACCAAACGGATGGTTGTAAAATTTAATGCTTATGTCTTAACAGTTGCTTCAAGAAGCCTTGCTCTGATGAGTGCTTCAAAGAGTGGCAAGTTCAATTCTGAAACTATTCTACAGTTGAGGGTATTTTTGAAACCCGGAGCTGTCATCCTCTCTTGGTGGCAAGGCTCCACAGGTAGGATTGTACTCTGCTTTTGTAGGCAATTGTAAGTTCTGCCATTCTGCATGCATGGCTTCCCCGGCTACAAAACTGCGTAGCGAAGCTGAAAGCAGTAAAATACTGACTCTGCCATACAGCTCTTCTGTCAAACCATTGTTGCATGCAACAAGATGTGCTTTTATTCAAATCCTCTCAACCTGGTTAACTATTAATAGAGGAACGATGGGTTATGAAATTCTGTCCACACTTTTCACAGAGACAACTTAGAGCACCCCAATCAGCATTTGGTGTGTAATTCTACCTGTTCTGTGTCTGTAATAAGGATAATTTCGGATGGTTCTCGTATTTTTAACGAAGGCAAAGAGACCAAGATGCCCCCTTTAGAGTCATGTGAAGAAAACCCTAAGATGGTAGGCCAGACCAGCCCAGTCTGGCTAGAGGTTCTGGATTGGAATTGGACCCAAATCAGGCAAAATGAAACAAAACAAAACACCTCACAAACACAGTACATAGAAAGGGCCAAAGTGAGAAAGGAAGTCAAATTAGAATTTGCAGAATCTGCATAAAGATCACCTCCCACACACACGTTCTTAATGATACCTTCTCTTACTTACAAACAGAGAAACAAAGAAACTAACAAAATCTCCTTTCTGAAATGCATGACCAGCAAAACATGGGCCTCAGGGCTGGGCTCCATCGATGTGCTGTAAAGGGGCTGAAAGGCTTATCTACTAAAAGAGTGATGGAGTGTCACCTTTTTGCGTTAAGGCAGCATGACTCTGGGTCTGATTAGGTGCATCTGTGTTTCCTAAGAAGACAAATACAAATTTATCAGGGCCCCTGATTACACGAATTTTATTTATCAGGCAGGCCAAGGGCCATCTAGCCAAGAGAGGAAACCTCGGTGAGAGGCAGGAAGGCCAGGTAGGTTTACGTGAGGAAGTGGTGGCAAAAGGGCTGCAGAGGAAGGGACCCCTAAGGGGTTCCCTGTGGGGTCAGGGGCCACTTGAGTGCCTTCACTCCCATGGTCAATACCACAAAGCAGATCTGAGAGCCCTTCACTGTCAGCTTTAGAAGATAAGTTTGACCTAGTCCATTAATTTGCACTGTGCCATCCTGACAAACAGAATTCCAAGTCAGGCATTCCAGCATGATCTTAGATCATGACAATTTCCTGAGGATCAGTGTTTTCTGAATGAGACCTGATGACCCAAGAGAAGGCACTGAGTTAGCTCCTACTGTAGCATGCATGTTGACCAAAAGATTCTACCCCCATGGCTTTTGTTTTTCAAGAGGACCCATAAAAGAGGTCACAGGAGAATTTCGCTTCAAATGAACGAGGACTAATTTTTGCCTGGAGCTCCAGAATATAGATTTATGATTTGGGGATGAAGCTTCCTTCTTTAAACAACAACAACAAAATCATACTGGCAAATCAGTTGGATCATTCCAGCTGTGCCAGAGGCAGGATCTGACAGCTCTTCCTGAGCCCATGTGGTCCTAATCAGCTCAAGAAGCAGAGCCACCTTGGTGTCACTTTGAAAGAGATTTTTAGTCTGTAATAAAAGACAACTTGAAAAACCCCCAAACTTTTTTTGATTCTTTTTAATCCAGGGCTGCTGTTTCTATTTGGGGGTTTTTGCTTTAAATGACAGAGAGAAACGAGAGAATGTTCATGTTGGTCTATTTCACAAAATCCCTTTTGTGCAGAAAAACAGAAATAAGCATGATGTAATAAGTTACTTGATATGGAAGTCCTTAAAAAACAGTTAATTGTCCCTTGAAAAGAGACAGATACTCATCAAACCAATGAGCCCAGGAGAACATTCCTAACAGTTGTGCTCAAACTATAAAAAGAGGAAGCTGAGAGGACATGTCTATGTGGACTACATTTTTAGTCTTAGGCTGCGATACAACTGGAGTACTTCTAACACATAGCCTGGCATCTTCTCTTTGGTTTATGCCAAATTTACTTCTTGGCTGTCCAAACTTTTTGCTAGGGAAGCCTATGTGTATGCCTCGCTGAACTCACCGATCACATCATAACCTTTCTAGAATGAGGTTTTTTACAATTGTGCTGTAAGAATTCATTTTTTTTTTAAGGATCTCAAAACATGTAAATGGCCATTTCTTAGGTTTCAAAGGGGAAACCTGAAGACATGGGGAGGCTGTGCGTGCTTTTCCCAGATGCGCTTGCAGTCCCGGGTGGTGCCAGGTGGAACCGAGGTTGCCTCTGTTACCGCATGGGAACTTGCTCCTTTGAGCTCTGAAGTCTAGTCACTTTTGGCCACTACTATTCTGCTCTGGGGAACACCCAAGAAGCTGTCATCAGGGCTGCCCCACTTTTTTTTTTTTTTTTTTTTGCCATTTCTTGGGCCGCTCCCATAGCATATGGAGGTTCCCAGGCTAGGGATAGAATCGGAGCTGTAGCTGCCAGCCTACGCCAGAGTCACAGCAACGCAGGATCCGAGCCGCATCTGCAACCTACACCACAGCTCACGGCAATGCTGGATCGTTAACCCACTGAGCAAGGGCAGGGATTGAACCTGCAACCTCATGGTTCATAGTCAGATTTGTTAACCACTGCGCCACGACGGGAACTCCCTGGGCTGCCCCACTTTCTAAGTTAAAGGTGCCTTTGAGTCACAGACTGTGCTCTTCTGGAGGACAGAAGTGACTCCATATTTGTGAGAAGAAAATACTGCAGACAAGCAGAGACGTAAATCTTTCTGGTTGAAGTGTTGCATTTGACCTGTTCACCTGACCATTTTTTGTCTCTCAGTGTCAAAATCTATCCATCCCTAACTGTGGAGGGTGCAGCAAATACAGTTCCATCTGCGGAAAAACAGGGCGAGCTCAAATTTCAGAACACGGGAACTTTTCCACCCCATACACATTTTAGCCCCCAAGGACTGGCTGCTCACTTGGACTGACTAGCTTTTTAAGAAGTCACCTGGCTGCTTAGTTTGAGCTTAGTGGCAGGCACACAAGAAATGGATGGCTTGCAGAGAATAGCTCCTCTCCCCGCCGAGTCTGGTGAGCTCTGGCTGGAGTGCACATCCAGGGCTCTGCATGCCGTTACCAACAGAGGGATGTCAGTGTTCCAGGGGAAAACTTTGTCCACAGCGCTCGACCGATGGTTGAAAGGGCATAAAGGAAGCCTGTGTCTGTGGCAGGAACATTAACTCTGTTAGTAAATCAAAACAAATCAGTCCAAGTGTGCCTTCAGAAATATGGAGAAAAAAAGAGAACATGGTCTCTTCCTGTTGGGCTGGTCTACAAAATCAAAGCCAAAGCCTCTAAATAGTGAGTTGCTTGTGTCCTGAAAAGAAGGAAGCAGTCTAATTCCGTTTGAAGAGGAGACGAAGAACGCGTCTCAAAAGCGGTCTTTTAGCCGAGTGTCTCACAAAAGGACATTTTAGTGGTTTGCATATGCATTAAAAAGCTGCAATACTTGGGGTATTCAGGTAAGTATAGAATAAATAGGAAATGGTGAGCTCATCGTCGATTTCACACTTGACATTCACATGGCGGAACAAAGAGCTTCATTATCGTCATGGTGATATGAGGGTGCATCTGCCGCTGCTCACCCCCCCCCCCTTGAGCTACCTTCATCAATGGCCGTAGAGAGTGGGGAGCGGGGGCTTTTCTGCTAGAAACTCCAAACATTATTTTTGAATTCACTAATGTGGAGAGCATGTAAGTTGGGGGAGGGGGTGCTAGAATCACACTTTCTGCTTAATACCACGGTTGGGTGCTTAGCTGTAGCCACTGGTTTTTCTTTCCACATTCACAAAACTGGCAGATGAAACATGAAAAAGAATACTGACTCTTTAATCTCGGCTTCTCCACCTAAGGCCCAAGGCAGGCTGACAGGGAACTTCATTCTGGAAACAGGATGACTTTTTTTTTTTTTTTTTAATTCTGGATTACTTTTTCCTTTGCTTTTGAAAACTGTGGACTATAGGGGAATGAACCTGACATAGACTTAAAACAAGAACAAGTTTCTTTATCTAAAAAGTTACAGTCCTTGATGCTTACGGGAAGGTCATTTTCAAAACCCACAAGAGCAATAGCATTAGAGCCAGGAACTGTGCATGAAGTGCTTTATTTACTTGCAACAGAGACAGTTTCTCATTTAGAAACGCTCCTAGGATCAACCCAGGCTTTGACGTTATGCAGACTTTCCTATAGATTTTGCAATTAGAGAGCTAGATGTCTTAAATAGCCGACATCCACAAATTGGCTCTTGTTTTTGTTTTGTAAATCTATGTGCCGAGCAATATTTGGTCAAGTTTAGTGATATTTGATACTTAATGTGAATTATGAGCTCAAGGACAGAAGACTGTGGATGGTTTGTGCAGGACTGTGCATCATCTATGGATTTTCCCCCTAATACACTAATGACAGGCCTGCTTGGATTGCTGTCTGTGTGATTTATAACTCCGGAAGAGGTTTTTTCCTATGCTACTGACGATTGATAGATTTTTATTAACTGTTAATATTGAATCATGCAGAAAACTTTTCATTGATTGCATGTCAATTTGTTAAGTTTAAAAGATAAATTTCCCTTTTCTTGGTGATAACATGCTGAATTGGAGACCAAGGCTTTTCAACATTGATGAGATCATGTCCTATGACAGGAAGAAGCAAAGTAATTGTTGGCATGAGTGACATCTGAGATCTCAGACTTTTTTTTTTTTTTTAAATCTGTTTTTGGTCCAGGCAGGGAGTTTCAGTACCACATATTCCTGCCCTTCTTGACCTAAAATAATTATGGACAAAGTATTTTTTAGCCCCCACCTTCTTTTTGGCTAGGGATTTGCTATCTAAAGGGACACAGTGAGCTCTTCAGCTTGGAATTAAGATTTATGAATAGGAGGAGTTCCCGTCATGGCTCAGCAGTAATGAACCCAACTAGTATCCATAGGCAATACTATCCATGAACGAGGGTTCGATCCCTGGCCTTGCTCAGTGGTTAAGGATCTGGTGCTGCTGGGGCTGTGATGTAGGCTGGCGGCTACTTCCCCCATTAAATCCCTAGCCTTGGAACCTCCATATCTTGCAGGTGTGGCCCTAAAAAGCCAAAAAAGAGAAAGACTTATGACTAGAAAACGAGGGGCATGATGGATGTATTCACTCATTCAAGAAATAATTTTTTATCCATGCCTTTGGCATGTGGAAGTTCCGGGCCAGGGATGGAACCTGTACCAGATAGTGACAATGCAGGATCCTTAACCCACTGAGTTACCAGGGAGCTCTGAGAAATAATTTTTTTGAATGTGCCTCTCTGCACCAGGTGCTGAGGGACAGCAAAGAGAGCCAAATCTGTCCCCAGCCTGTCCGCCTGGATTAGTTTCAATTAGTGCTGGAAGTTTCACTTCCCTTCCCAGGGATTAGGTTCGGTTTGGAGGATGAAATGCGGGACAACGAGACTCAGGGGAAATGTCTCTACTGCGGACTGTTGGAAACAAGGGTTTACCTTTCTTTGCCCCTGGACAGAAAACAGATGCTTATCAGTCATTTTCTCTAATAAGTTTATCACAGTGATAGTTATGGAAAGTGGTGTGCAGGACTGGGAAAGCGGGTCCAACTTGGCCTGGATACCCCTTCACCTTCCTTTAAAAATGAAGAGGAATGGGGATTAGGGAGGTTCAGCTGGGAGGTAGGGAGACTTAAAACAAGGGAAAAGTGGGAGGTGAATCTTACTCTCCAAGTTATGTTTTTGGCAAAGCCTGTGTCTCTGGGTGCCATCATTTCATTAATTCCACTAAACAGCTTTGACAAGAAATATCCAAGTGGTGAGAGGCATGAGTATACAGAAACTAGTGTTCTGTAAAACCAGGAATACTTAAAGGAGCCCAGACAAATTGCATGTGTTTACCTGCTCTGTGGATTGCCAGAAATCCTGGTACTCTGTTGTGAAAGCATTACAGATGCTCCCAGGGAGTGGGCATCCTTGATGGCCTGATGAACAGCGATGCCACCACTTTCTGGGTAATAAAACTCTCCTTTGGGGCTCTATGTTTGGTGGTCTTTCCCCAAGTCCCAGAGGACATAAACCTTGATCGTTTAAACCAGCCATGGCGATTCTACCCAGTGTGTGACTGGGGCTGGGGCATTTGATAAAATGCTGGGCAATGACTCAGAGGGGTCTTCTCTTTCCTGGAAGCCTTGTGGGACTATTTTCTTTTTAAAAAATGTACATGAAATAGGAACTGACTTTGGACGTTGTCGGAACTGATCATTGGCAGTGCTATAGCTGTCTTTTGATTGCAAAGAGAAAGTTAAGACACTTGTAGAGAAAGTTGAAGTCATTTTTGCTTGGGCTTTCTGTTACTTGAAATTAGGTGTATCTTAGCTGATGGATGTACGTGAACAATCCCAGGAGGCCAGAAAGGGAGTGGGAGTTCACAAAGAGGTTCAGATAACTGATCCTTTGTTAACCCTATATTCATGGAGAAACAGTGTATACTAAACGCATACACAAATTAAATCCTGCATTGCTCATTTAAAAAAAGTTTGAGGAGTTCCCGTCGTGGTGCAGTGGTTAACGAATCCGACTAGGAACCATGAGGTTGCGGGTTCCTGGCCTTGCTCAGTGGGTTAATGATCCGGCGTTGCCATGAGCTATGGTGTAGTTTGCAGACGCGGCTCGGATCCAGCGTTGCTGTGGCTCTGGTGTACGCCAGTGGCTACAGCTCCGATTCTATCCCTAGCCTGGGAACCTCCATATGCCGTGGGAGTGGCCCAAGAAATAGCAAAAAGACAAAAAAAAAAAAAAAAAAGTTTGAGGATTTTTTTTTTTGAGATATGCAGGGTGTCATTAAATCAGTATTTTAAAGAAAGTATTTTTTTTAAATGTCATCATGTTCTTTATTTTGTACAGAGTATAAGAAGTAATGGAATTGGTTTTATTTAGGTTAAATGATTTTGTTTAAAATGGCTGATTGACAACTATTGTTTTGCTTTTCTGATTGTACTTTATAAGAGCAATGGGTTAGTTTCTTTCAAATATCAGAGTTTTTAAAAAAAAATTTTTATTGTTATTTCCCCAATACAATTTTTTTTCTACTGTATGGCATGCTGTCCCAGTTACACATACATGTATACATTCTTTTTTCTCCCATTACTATGCTCCCTCATAAGTGACTAGACATATTTCTCAGTATATATACACATGGAATACTACTTAGCCATAAAAAAGTTTTTAAAAAATGCTTATAAAAGCTGCTACTAAGTGTAATAGTAATAAGGAAAAGCCCAAGAATCCAGGTTAGGATTGTACTGGAATATGTTGGTCAAATAGAAGATCTGGTTTTCTCTCTGGGCAGAGAGAAAAGATCACATTTTATATTTTGTGTCCTTTCCTGAGCTCTCTGAATCCTGGGATGCCCTAAACACTTCCCCATCCCTACTCTCCACTGTATCTTCTGCCATCTTGCCATCTTCTTTCAATGTCCAGGGACATTGTGTGCTTCCTCTGAAACTTCTCATCCTCCCTTTATTGCCCCCAACTCTGGGGCTTCTGTGTTTTGTTTGTACATCTCAATAGTCCTCACTTTATGCGACCTTTTCAAAATTGTCTGTGGTCAGGCTGCCTTCTCTACCACTACGGAAGCTCCCTGAAGGTAGAGATCCATATATTATTTTGGAAACTTCACAGCAATACTGCCAAGCTTTGTGTGTAATAAGGACTCAACAAATGTTAGAAGGACTTGAAGAGGGAAAAATATGACTGTTTCTACTCAAACTCATAGATCAAATTCATAGAAAACTATCAAGCTGAAGAAAAAAACCAAAGACCTCCTTTTGCTTACAAGTTGCCTATTACTACTGTCTCTGATATTCAAAACTTTATATTTTTGTAAAGAGGCCAATCTCTTTACCAAGTAATCACACTCATTTCATTTGAGCACTGAGATGCCCTCAGAGCAATTCACTCTTCATATTTTACTGTTAATGACATTTATCCAAAGGGGGTGGGGTGTGACTGGCGTCCTCAAGATCGTTGGTCAGTTTGTATTTTTACTCCAAGTGAAGTAATGCCTCCTAAATACCAGTGTAGTCAATGCTTCTCAAACTTTAACATGAATGCAAGTCAGCTGGGAAACTTGTTAACGGCAGATTCGGATTCAGTAAGCCTGCGGATTGGCCTGAAATTCTGCATTTCCAGAACGCAGTGGAGCAGGGACACTCAGCTGCTAGTTTGGCTCTTGCTGGTCTCTATTCTCTGTGTTTGCCTGCTCTTGGACTTAAAAAAGCCAAAATCAACACTTGCCAAAAAAAGATGTAATAATATTCATTCACTCCTGCATAAAGACCTGATGTGATTTTTTTCTCCAGGTGACAGCCTTTTTAGTTCATGGACAGGCACACCGCGTGGGTTGGTTTGGCTTCTGAACAAAGTCAGACATGGTGGCTAGTCCAAGCATTTCCTCTCATGCGAATTTTCATATTCATATGAAAGAAGAGGAAAAACCCATTTGCTTTGGGAAAAAGTCCAGCCAGTGATTGGGGGGCAGCTAAATCCCCAAAGACCCAGCCCTGAGAAAAGCTAAGCTGAGAAAATAGAAAGTCTCCTGTGCAACCTGCATTTGGCCCACTCATCAAACTTTATAACTTCTTCCTTCCCTCCCAGCTTCCTTTACTGCGTGAGATGACTGCAGCCCCAAATCAACAATTAAATTCCCCCTTTGTTTGTGTGGCAGATGACAAATGCATGGAGGACATCTTGTGTTGCCGAGGCAGGCAGGGCACTTACTTTGATTGATGCTCGGTTGTGGAAAAAAATGAGCGGGGAAGGAATTACAATGGAGGGCCTGGAGACTGGAAGGGGATATACTAATTAGTCCTGCATTAAGCAGTCGGCTTGCATTTGGCGATGAGACGCCTTCAGGAGGGAAGTGTGGGGGTTATTGATGCAAAACAGCATGGAATGCATTATGCCAGGTAACTGTGTATTCGTTTTGTTAGAAAAGTATAGAATCTTGTAATTAAGAAATAAACAGGCTACTGTATTTTTTTAACACCCCCTACCTGTACACATTGAATAAACTGTGCTTTTTAACTCTATATGATCTCATAAGCAAGCTGGAAGTTCCCCTCTCTTCTTGAATAACGCTTCCAGGGTTTGCTCATCCTCAGTACAATTCTAGGAAGGGAAAACTGCCTCCATTTCTATACTTTCTGGCTCCTTTAGTTCCTAGAGTTTCAGTGCTCCAGAGCCTTGAGCCTTGCTGCTAGAACACAGTGTAATAAAGAGAAAAGAAGTTCCCCTCTCCCAGGCCACTCTTGCCAGGTTTTAGAGGGTTGTTGCTGATGTGATCTGGGAAGGATACTAGGGGTATCTCAAGACAAATCCAGCATCTTCTATAGACAAGGGACTATGGACGGGGATGAAAGTGAAATACAAAGCATGCTTCTCTGGTTTAGCATTCGTGGTTTGCCCTTCTAGTGTCTGGGCAACAGGCAGAGGCAAAGCAGTAGACGGTTGTGCCGTTCTCATAATTTAAGAGTGACACGATGCTCTAGGTAATGGGAGTGAGGGACTTTAGGGAGACACGACTGGTCATCTCTAGGTCAGTACCTCCCAAGCAATGGAGAGGGTGACAGGCAAAGATGCTCAAATAATTACTAATATGCACAATTTAAAATTCAAACTTTGAAATGTTGACTTGGCCAGTTTGGCCTTGAAGAATCAATGAAGTTGGGTTCAGTGACTAGTGAGGTGGCTTAAAGAAAAAAAAAAACACAGCAAAAAACTACACCAGTCTTTGGTCCTAGTGTGAAAGAAGAGGACCTAAACTCCCCTGGCATTAGAATTCCAGTAACTTCACTAACCCATTGTGTTGGTATAGATAATGTGATTGTCAGTGATTCTTTATGTTGAAACCCAGTAAACTATCAGGCGTCTCGTGTTAACCTAGTGGGAGAGTAAATGGTCCAAAGGTTTTGGTTCAATTTATCAGAGTTGTCAAATCCTGGCACAGCTGACTCCTGTTTACGTTTCTTATTCTAGAAACAAGTTCATCTATGGATTTACAGATACCTATGCTAGGAAAATAGATCTAAGTGATAAAGATAGCATTTTGAGTTATCAAAGACTATTGAGTCTTTTTTTTTTTTCCTTCAAGTTTTATCCATAAACTGGAGAATGAGACAGATATCAAAATATCAGAAGCACGATCAGATGACTACAACCTGCCTTTCATGGACAGAGCCAGGAATTGTGCCAATAGCTTGAGGAAGAAAAGCTAAATAGTTAATGCGGTTTATTTTTTAACCATCCTTTTGTTTTTGAATTCTGTCTTCTTCTTGAGCTGAATCCATGTCACCATGACCTTCTCCTGCCAAGAAGGCACAGTTGAGGCATCCTTCAGGAATAGCCTAGGGCTTTGGACGAGCTAGACGCTGTGCTGGCTCTTTGCCTTTTCTTTCAGTGTTTGTACAACCAAGACTTATTACATGCTCTGTCATTTTGTTACTGGGCTGGCTTTGGTTTGAGAATTAGGTAAACATCAGACATTCCATCACACAATTTTAGACTCAATCTTACTTTATAATGATGTTAATGTTTATTGTACAAAGCGAGATGCATTTGTATATTTTAGCATTTTATTTCAGTCACAGAATGCAAGACCTGACATTGGCATCAGTTTGATGTGTGTGTGTGTGTGTGTGTGGAGTGTGTGTGTGTGATTGAAGATAGTAAGCACTACAAGAACGCTGAAATTTCAATCTGATTAGGATCAAAATTCTTCAGGATCAAAACACTCTTTTTCCTCCCCCTACAGTTTTACTAATTGTGTGCTACTTGACATTGTGGAGTTATTCCACAGCGTGATAGCTAAATATGTGAAGTGTATTTTACTGTGCCGAATTATCAGCTCCTTCTATTTGTTTTTCATGTGTTTAAGGTTATTAAAAGAACTTAACATTAGAAGTCACGTGTATGAATTGAGAGACTGAACTCAATCATTGTTAGCAGGAGAAATCATAAAGCAATAGCCAGTATGTCAATATCAAGTAATGAAAAAAAATCAGAGAATTTGAAAGCATACCTCCCCTGTTTATTAGCTGGCAAGATACCAGAAAAATTAGGGTACTAGCACAATGGTGAATGGTAGATGGAGTTGTTTATTTTCAGCACTCTCAAATTATTCCGGGTACTGAAAATGAGATAAAAGTAGATCGGAAAGAATGGCATCAAACATATTTGTTGGAGACCTTTGCTTTATGGGAAGAAATGAACTGCCCTGGCTTACTGTTCCTGAGGAATTGTATTTCTTCATGCTGTAAATCAAATCCCAGAAAGATAGCGTGACGTTTTCCAAATAATAACAGAGGACGACAAAGTTCTTTTTTGTTAGCATCAGGCTTCCGAATAGACCTCGATTAAGATTCCAAAATGAAAAAGCACCACCCCCACAAACACACTTGGTCTATAACAGTGTCTTACAGACAGTATATCCATTTTAAAAGTCTGGATCTCTGGCATATATGGGTCCAAAAATGTATTCATAGCTTCCTTCCAAGATCCTGACTTTTCTCCATTTTCTCTAAATGCCCAGCTACAAAGAATCTGATGTTGCTGCTTTTGGCCATGCTTGGGGCATGTGGAAGTTCCCAGGCTGAGGATTGAACCCACACCTCAGCAGTGACAAAGCCAGATCTTAATCCAGTGAGCCACTGGGGAACTCCTAGAAACTGATGTTTCTTTTCAGGAAACCAGAATCATTCCCCACTCCCAATTAATTGAAAAGCCATCTGCTTCTGTGATCCCAACACCCATTTGTTCTTAGTGATAAGTGTGTTGGTTAAGTCTCTGGGGACTGATAGGAAGGCACACGCACTGTGTTGGGACTAGACTCTCCCAGAGCAGCCTTGTTGGCAGGTTTTTTCCCAGAGACCTAGTATCTACAGAATTTGACACTGCCTTTAGTTCTACGGCAGTGTTTCCAATGCAGGGTTCTAAACACAGCTCAAGATGCTCATACTTGGAGCCTTTGGCCAGTTCTCCATTACACTTTTGAAGATCTGAGTTTGAAATGGGTAAACAATGGCCAAGGGCAGGAAAGATTTGAAACAGTTCTCCTCAACCATGGCCAGAAAGGGAAGATGTTAATATAAAGGCCACCTGGCCAGTTTTACTCCATAAAAGCTTCTGCTTCCAGCTGTACCATCTCGTTTGTGTCCCCTCACATGTATTTAGGACTGGAGTTCAGAACTCAGTTTAGAACCTTCTAGGAATATAGTTGGCATGGCCCACATCTTCCAGGAAGAGTCTACTGAATGTTCATAAAAAGGACCTCTTTACAGTAGAGCACAGGAACTATCCAGTCTCTTGGGGTATTCTATGACAGACGATAATATAAGAAAGGGAATGTATGCATATGTATGACTGGGTCACTTTGCTATACAGCAGAAATTGGCACAACATTATAAATCAACTATAATAAAGATTTTTTTTAATAAAAAAGGACCTTTTGTTGGAAAAGGGCAGCCCCCTCCTAAGAGGTCCAGCAGTCCAGTACCCCCTGCCTGATGCAAGGTCAGAGCCCTGCTGAGTTTGATGAGCGAAAACTGCATGAGGATGCTGGTGAGCAAGTGACAGCTTGGACCCAGCCAGAACACTGCTAGTCCTGATTGGCTTAAACACCCCCATTGGTGCCTTGGAGGTGAACCTGCACGTCAGACTGGGAACAAGACTCAAAGAGCCAAGATTGGTTTCTCCCTTTCAGGAGAGGCAGGAAGCTCCACCTCTAAGTAACCTGCTTTCTAGAAACACAGCAAAAAGACAGTGTCTTTGAGAGCCGCAATATCCACACAAGCCCTCTGCCCGGGCCCCCGGCTTCCCCCTTGTTCCCATTTTGTGACTGGTCAAGCAGGAATTTTTCAGAGGCCCTGGCCTGGTTGAACTTGTCTTCTCCCACGTCCATTTTGAAACTGAGACCACACATTTCAGAGTGGAAGTCGCTCTCTGGAAAAGGAAAAGGTTGGGAAGGCACTTAAGACAAAGGCTTCCCCCATCACTTCACAGGAGAGAGGAAGTGAGAAACATAATACCCTGGGTGAGCCCCTAATGATCCAGCAATATCTCTGGGCCTGAGGTGCAATTTTCGACCCAATTCCAACATGAGCTGAGGCGATTTATGTCTCACTCATTCTCGCCACACGCTGACAGTCATCTCGAATGTAAGGGAGACGTGAAGGGGGAGATCAGCATGGGAACCAAGGGCATCCGAGGTAGATGCTGCCAGTCAGGTGGTCCCCACACATGGGGGTACTTACGGTCCAGGTGACTGTGCCTGATGCCCTCCACGTCTTCAGCGTGGATGAAGTGGTAGCATCTCTTCCCTACGATGTCTACGGGGGTCAGATCCATATAGTCACTAATCCTATGAAGAGAAGACACAGGCTGGAGATCAGAAGGGGGGAAATA
Organism: Sus scrofa; assembly: GCF_054392235.1. Lineage (NCBI taxonomy): Eukaryota > Metazoa > Chordata > Mammalia > Artiodactyla > Suidae > Sus > Sus scrofa. The sequence goes on from NC_139389.1 coordinate 74,532,008, forward strand.
GGGAAACGGTCAAATGACATAGAAACAAATCTACTGACAAGTTTTATTTTACAGGGTACCTCTGAGGACTGGGCACTCAAGGAAAACCCTGTAAAGGGAAAATCATTTTTGGAGTTTCCATCACGGTTCAGGGGTAATGAACCCAACTAGTATCCAAGCAGCTTCAATCCCTGGCTTCCCTGGGTTGAGGATCTGGCATTGCCGTGAGCTGTGGTATAGTTTGCAGATGTGGCTCGGATCCTGTGTTGCTATAGCTATGGTATGGGTTGGCAGCTACAGCTCTGATTTGACCCCTAGCTTGGGAACTTCCATACGCCGTGGGTGTGGCCCTAAAAAGACAAAAAAAAAAAAAAAAAAAAAAAAAAAAAAACCCCAAAAAACAAAAAAACCCAAAAAACAAAAAAACAAAAAACAAAACAAAAAAACCTGAAAGAGAATCATTTTCTTTAACCTCAAACAGGCTTTTTCTAAAGTAGGAACAGGGCTAGATCAGGCAATTGTGGTGAAATAATTAGATAGGTTTTTCTTTTCCTTTTGTGGTATCAGAACACACATTCAGACAACACAATTCCAGGAAATTATTGAGAATCAGTAAGAATGCAAGATCCTCATTAGAGGCCAAGATAATTCAAGGTTACATAATAAAATAAAAACATGTTATGTTTATACCAAATGATTAGAGACACCTTTCATTTAAACAGATTGGTCTTCTATTGGGTATTTCCATGAAAAAGGGCTTCGACTGCTTCTTGGCACAAAGTCCAAATTGGCATTTCAAGGGATATAATTTAAATGCTGAGACACACAGATGCCTGGGGGTATTGTCTTTTTCAGTCAGAGTCATTTGGGAGCTCAGCCTTCACTCCTGGCCCTTTTAACTGGGACTTTGTGGTGGATTCCTCACAGAAACTTTTAAACCATTTCGGCAGCTCTGCCAGGCTTGTGCTGGACCATGTGTGTGTGTGTGTGTCTGTGTCTGTGTGTGTGTCTGTGTGTGTGTAAGCCTCTATCATTGATTGTCCAGACGGTAACGTCCTCAGGCAGGAGCACAGAAAAACAGAACAAAAATTGGGAAACATGTTGGGGGAGTCTGCCCGGTTTACACAAATACGCTGAAATGCCCATTTCCATCCTCCCTGTCCAGGTTCATGTTTGTTTTGATCAGTCCCAAATAGAATATATCTTTTGTTTAACTGATTCTCTTTACTGACTCAGTGCTTTTTATGGTTTATGACTTATCAAATATGAAGTGAATCTTTAGCTCTGACACCTTTAAAAAACCCATGAGATCTCTTCCGAGGAGTGAGATCTGACCCCCAAGGCAAGGAAATAAGAAAACAAAACCCACCCAGAAGAATAAAGACTATAATGTAAATACAAATCCCCGGCAAATGGATTTCTCCAGGTCTAGCCATTTCAATCATATTTTTGGCCAAACTAGAATTCTTGGAGTGTTTTCTCAGGGTTCTCTGGTTTTCTGGTACACAACAGGTTAGTTGGTGTTTTCCTAAAGCAATGAGCTGCTTTCCAAGCACAGTTTATACCTCCTTTCTGCAAATGTCAGAACAAGGCTGTGGTTCAAAGGCCCTTGTTGGTGTTTCTGGAATGTGCCGGCTTCCCTGAAAGCATCACATGTTGGCTTCGCCCAAGGCCGCCCCAGGCAGTGCCAAGGAGAATGGTCTGCAGAGGCAAGGATGAGGGCTCCTTTTCTAGTTAGCAATTCCCTAATTAAACAGTCCACTCTGGGACATGGCACTCCACACTTTAGAGAAGACAGTTCTTTGGTTTATTCTTTATTTGAATGAAATCCTTCCAAACAGTGGGAGCATGTCTATGTCCTCTCAGAGCCTGTAACTATGGTGAACGTGCCCAGCTCAGGGTTCTAAGACCCTCTTACTGCATGGATAGAAAGCCCCAGACCAGTCCAGTGACTTCTTGTGGGCTCAGAATCCTGATGGCATCTAGTCCTCTGAACCTTGGTCTCCTGATCAGTGAAATAACTTCAGAGTCTGGCTAGGGGATTAAGAATGAAATGACATGCACAGTGCCTGGCACACCACATGTGCTGTTCCCTCAGATCAAATAGGCAGTTACCTTTAACACAAGTCCTTTTAAATAATTGCCATCATCTTCTATGGGGAAATAATGCTGTATTACACTAGCTAATAAGGGGCTGTCGAATATATTTTTTTAATTGGAAGAAAAAAGCATAAATTGGGTCCTAGAAAATTATCTCTGTTACTAGAGTGGCACCATAAGGTACCTAGGTCCACAGTGCAGATCTGAAGAAAGAATTAACCCATAATCAAGGGAATAAGAATTAAGTGATGGCTTGGGGACAGAACCATCCCTGGGAGTTAGATAAGTAAAATGAGGTTTTATTTTTGGGGGGGAGGCAGCGGTGATGGTAAATCTAAATCAAGGGAGCCGGGCCTATGTTTTCAAAGATGCAAAGCCACAGTTTATCCTTTGCGCACCTTCCTGGGTGTCCAGCATTGTCCATTTAAAACCAGAGAAGAGGCAGCTCTGTGGGCTGTCCTTGTGCTCTTTCATGGGTGCATATGTATGAAAGATCCCCCTCAGTGGTTGTTCTGACCCATTCCTTTCCACTTAGCCTGACTTCCACAGAAAAATTAGAGACATTTTGCATCTGGCAGACTGGGGTTCAAATCTTGGCCTCAGTCAAGTCACCTGACCTTTTTCTCTAACCTGAAACTGCCTGTGGGTGGTGAAGACAGTGGCAACAGTGACTTCACAGAACTGTCTGGAAGCTTCTATGAGATAGTGCATCTAACAAGCTTTGCACATGGCCGAGGGTGTAGTAGGTGCCCACTAAACGTTAATGGTCTTTTTTGTTCCTTGTCAATTCCAGCTAATCCTTCTGGCCAGCTCATCTTTCCTGATACTCTGTGGCTATTATAGAATACCTTAGGGCCAAGTATGCAGTCATGATGATAAAAAGTTTTCGTAAATAACCACCAAAACTTGACAAATTGATTTGAGAGTTACTTATTAAATAATAGTGACAGGCTCATGATATCTTCTACCCCCTTGAACACTCAAAGCTCAGGTGCATAATCTTTTCCCACAGTGAATTCTTTCCTCTGAATCAAAGTCCAACTGGAAAGAGTATGCATTTCTAACTTGATCTCAACAACTTTAGTGCTTCCTCATGGACTGAATACAGGCTCTGTCTGTCTTCCTCTTGGCTGGGCCCCAGAGAGGTCAATTTCCTAAGCCACTTGATCACCCTGCTCTTTCATGTCCCCCTGAAGGCATTCATAAGACTCAGTGAACACATGCCGCCTTCATGCCTGATGATAATCTGAGCCACAAAAGCATCCCCACAGATTAATTGGGTAATGCTCCCCACGGCCCCAGGAATGGACGACATCACCAAGCCCCCTTCCCTCAGCCGACATGTGCCCAACCCGCCATCCACTTCCTGCACCAGTGATTTTTTTCTTCTTCACGTCAGTCTGATGATGGGCTGGTGACTTCTAGGTCAAAGGTCTGAAGGGGCACTGTCCCATTTCCTTGTCTCTCACTTGACACTTAATGGAAAAGTGAACTCTTTAAACCAGAGGCTAAAAAGTCCTTTTATAGGAGTTCAATGTTGAGGAAGGGCTGCCAAGTCATTCTTAGGACGAGTCATCTTTTTTTTTTATTTAATTTATAAAAGTGGAATCCTTAGGATTACAAAGTTTCATTGCATTGTCCTGCAAATTTCTACTTTTTGACTTTTTTCCTCTGGGGGCCTCACATTCTCATTTGTTCTCTACATGCTTGTGGACTGGATGTTAGTGTACCCTTCAATTCGTATAGGGAAGTCTTTACCCACCATGTTTTTCTGGAGGGGATTCTTTGGGAGGTAATTAGGTTAGAGGAGGTCGTAAGCATGAAGCTTCCATGATGGGATTGGTGTTCTTAGAGGAAGAGGAAGCACAGAGCTCACTATCCCCTAGGTGAGGACATCGCAAGAAGGCAGCCGGGAAGAGAGCCCTCATCAGGGAGCCTAATCTGTACCTTGAACTTGGACTTCCAGCCTCCAGAGCTGTTGAGAAGGAAATGTCTGTTGTCTGAGCCACCAGTCTATGGTAATTTGTCCCAGCAGCCTGACCTGATTAGGACAAGATGCCGATGCCTGTGTGAACACCGACTGTCAGAAGGCTGGGCCCTTGCAATAGTCAGGAAGCTAGTCTGGTTGAGGCATCAGGAGATACCTTCTACTGCCTTGTTCTGCCAATAATATCTCAGTCTCGTCCTCTCTTTAGGTTCTTGGCCAAAAAAACAGCCTTAATTGTAGCCTATAGATGCCCAGGGATCCTAATTCATTCCATTGTTGTCCCTAATGTAAATCAGGGCAGCAGTGTACATTTTAGATAAAAAGCATGGTTGGTGTTAGTCCAAGCAGCCAGTAAAAAGAAGACCAGGATTTATAATGAGCCTCACTGGGGGAGTAAAACCCTTCAGGTGGCTGAAAGCCCCAGCCGTTACAGACGCACAACACACAACAGGGCAAACGAAGACAAAAACGAAGTACCTATTTTCACAGTAAATGATATTGAGGTCCATATTTACTCTAGTGACGAACATATGGCAGTCAATTCTGACTTCATTGATCGTAGGTGGAGGCAAGGCATGAGCCACGACCACAAGACCCATGATTTGGCTGGGGACAGTCCTCCCGTGGGACAGCGACACCCTCAGTCGTAGCCGGCCTGTTATGTGAATCACCTATAATAGAACAGGAAGCACAGGACACAGTCAAAGGCACATCTGGGATGCAACAACGTTTCTCTGGGGAAATGCAAAATTGCGCCTGGAAGAGCCAGCGTTAGCTTGTATCTTCTGTAATCATAAGGGCTGTCAAAGTGCCCTCAATGTCCTCAAGGCAAGAGACCAAAGAGAAATAATAGTATACTTGGAGCATTTCTCAAGGCAGCATTATTGCCATGCTATTGCCATTTTCAGGACTGTTTTTTTTTTCCACATTTAGAGGCAGTTCTTAAGCAGATAAAAGGACAAGAAAGTTGAGCACCGAGCTGCAAAAAGAAACGTTTGCATTATTAGCCCTTATTAATGGACAATGTCTTTCTCTCTCCAAATTTGTACTGAGTGGGATTCCGTGGACACTTCCTTTAAGAAGCATGGCTCAGAGCTTTCCTTCATTCTCCACAAGCCAAAGACTCAAGGAATAAAAATTTCAGTGGAAATGGTAGAAGTGGGTCCTTTTGAGTATAGATATTCCATGGGAGGCAGCGCTAAGTTACCGCTACATGGAGCACGGTGCTTTATCGTGGTGCCCTCTGGCATTGAAGGTCAGAGGATCTTGCTCTCTCACTTGCCCCTTCCACAAAAGTAGGGTCAGGAAGACTTGCACCATTTTGGTGGCAGCTGAGAAGTACTTGCTGAGACAAAGAAGGGACAATACTGGGCTGTGATTTTTGGTTCCTTAGCCAAAGTATACCATAGATAATCCAGGCCAGCCAGAACCCAACAAAGTGGGTTCATCATCCTCACATATTTTAGATGATATTATCTTTATAAAGACATCTTTTGGAAAAGTTCCTTTGTTTATAAACTGAACATAGGAGAGGGGTTATAGTGTTAGTTCCTTAAATGATGTTCCAGAGAAACAATATCAGCAAAGCTTAGAAAGAGTAAGGCTTTGTGTGGCAGTGCTTCAGGATGATGGAAGACAGGTATGCATGTGTGTGTGGTGGTTGGAGATGCATATGAGTATGTGTACACTCTAGCTGTGTTCCTTGGACCCTGTGACAGTGTGGGGGGCCCTCCCAAACCAGATTATAGAGGGACTTGTCACCATTCACTGTACCACGAAGGTCAGTTTACTAGCTAGCTGTGTTCCCATGTTGGGCATGCCTCCCCAGATGCACCCAGAGCAGCACACCACCTTTTGAGAGTCTTCTTTGCCCTTGTCGCCATAGGGAACTGAAATGGGAAGTGAGTCTCAAGCCTCCCAGGAGCAATAAGAACCAGCATCTGCTTTCCTTCCTAGGGGCTTGACTGATAATTCCCTTTTCATTTTGTTTTTGTTTCCTTTAAGTTATTCAGTTTTCCAAAAGCAAGCCACATGGCTGTCACTCAGGAAGCAGGATCAAAGCTTACCGGGGCTGCCCTTTGGAGCCCTGGCTGTTCTAAATGATACCTCTTCCCTGGCGCCCCCCAGGTCTGAGCCCAGAGCTGTGGACCTGGAAACACCAACAAGGAGGAAGATTATTTAGGTTATTTCAGGAGCAGTTTTTTTGACCACCCACAATGAAGTTGACGAAATTCATCCTTAATGTACCTTTGCTTTAAGCTTTGGTCAGACGAGCTACTTTATGAATATTTGAAAACATTCCTAGAGGCAAGGATGCTAAAACATCATCACAGACACATATTTTTGCAAGACCTCATTAACTAATAAAGAAATAGCTAAAAGAAATGGGATTAGCTTCACAGGAGGGGTGTTAACAGGCCCTGGTCCTCCTCGCAGCTAGGCTTACATAGATGCTCATTTATCATTATCTGTCTGGTTTTATCAGGAACACTCAGCTTCTTGGAAAAACACAGATCTATAAATGCTCGGGAAAACACACACCCAGAAATGATATGTTAAATCAATCCCCACTTTGTATTCTCTTCCAAAGCAATTTAGAGGCCTCTGGGCTAGCAAGCATTTTGGGAAGGCAGACAGGCAACGGGGGGAGTTGAGTGCATGTCTGACCTTCGACCTCCTCTGGCTTTGCTCATGGTCCTGGAAGTGTTGAAGGAAGGTGGGGGAGGTCAAAGGTTGGGTCAAACTGGGGCCTAGATTTGCTATCTCCTGATTTTGTTCTCCTGAACAAGCCACTCAACCTCTTTGCATCTCAATTTTCTTTTCTGTGAAATGGGGAAAATAATGACTATTCTGCAGTTATGTTATGAGAATCAATTGACAGAACACTGTAAACCAACTGTAATGGAAAAAATAAAAATCATTAAAAAATAAAAAAAGTTAAAAAAGGAGGTAGTGGAAGTAAACACTTTTTAGATTGTAAAGAAATCTACAAATTTCATTGGAATTCTTTCTGCCTTTAAAAATGTCACTTAAATGATAAGGATAAGGACCAGTTATGAATTTAATCTTGATCAAAAGCCAAATAAATAATTTTTGAAAGATCATGCCATTTCATATTTGGGAGAATTGGGAGGGTCTATGTTAGGTCATTCTCCCCTTAATTTTTTAGGTGAGGAAAGAGACTCTGGAATGTTCATTCCCTGACCAGAGTCATCAGGTCTGGAAATGGCAAAAAGGGCCTAGAGTCCAGGTTTCTAGGTCTTGTTTGAGCATCATTTCAATCTTGCTATGCTTGTACACATTTTATGAGCATAGTCCTATTGAACAAAACATTAGATGTTTATACCAGCTGTCAATTTACTGTCTTAACTGTATCTGAATCTTTGAAATGATTTCACTTATAACCAGAAGCCCAAGTTATCTGAAAAGTCTTTGAAAAAAACACAAACTAAGAAGAGAAGAGAGGGATAAAAAGACTAAGAAAATTACCAGTGCAATAACTAAACAGTTGTCAGGTAATGTCAGAGGGTGTGTTTGTCTGTGTGTGTATCTGGGAGTGAGGGAGGGTGGGGTTGAAAGAAAAGGGATATCTGTTGGGTCTCATGATTAATGTTGGCATTTAGGTTAATGCATTTTCCAAAATCCATTCCATAATGCCAACAGTTTTTTTTTTTCTTCCATTATGTGAAGTTAGGTTCAAATTTTAGAAACTTGTCCAACAGGATGGATCCAAATACTGATAGTTGATTTTTTTCACTTTGTAGTTGTCTGAAGGCCTGGGGTGCTGAGGAAGGAGCATGATCAGGAGAGCTGGATTCAAATCCTAGCTCTGGTGCTGTACAGCCACTCAGCGAGGATGCTCAGAGAATTGAAATGACTTGTAACTTTCCAGGTCAGCTTATTAGAGTTTGAAAACCTAGTGCAAAGAAAACAAGTACTCTGTAAAGGTATTATTTGTTTTCCTAATAAGGTCCTCACAGGGCATTTTATTGGTTTTTTTCAGTTTCTAAAAAATATGCTGGCAAGGGACCTTGATAGGAGCCAGACAGAAACACCAAGATGGATCAAATGGAAACCTGTTCTCAGAGAGTTTATAGATGACACAGTGGGAGGAAACATAAATCATTACTTGTAATACAGCAATATCGGGAGATTAGCCAGTGTCTGATCAAGAAAGTGGTTTTCCATCTTGATTATGTGACTGAATCACCTGTGAAGTTTTGTTAAAACATGGATGCCTGGGCTCTATCCTCCAGAAATTCTAATTTGGTAGGACTAGGCTAGAGTCCAACATTTATTTGTTTTTTAGAGCTTCAAAGGTGGTATCTTCCACTGGAGAATATCTGCCTAATGGGTTTGAAGGTCTATCAGTGGTCCTCAACCTTGCTACACATTGGAATTGCCCAGGGAATCTTTAAAAGTCCCTAGGTCCAAGCTCTATCCAACAGCAGATAAATACGGACCTCTGGGATACAAGGCTGCTGAGAGGATTAAGTGAAAATGTATACAGAGTGCCTAGGTTTATGCTGGGTACACTGTATACGCTCAACAAATACTATTTTTAGTAAGTAACAAGTGTGCACCATAAGAAAGGAATAGGATGAGATCTTTGGGAGGTCAGCATGGGTAGAAAATACTTTTGACTGAATGGATCTGTAAGGCTACAGGAAACTGCCATTAAAATAAGTTGCTGTAAGATATAATCATGGAATGGCAAAACGGGTTCCAGGTAGAGAAAAGAACTGGATTATAAAAGAGAAACATAAAAGAGAACCTACTGGCAACACCCAGGGCTTCACAAGCATTTCAGCTGGTGTCAGCAGAAGAGACAGAGTGGGCACAGTGCAGGCATATACACAGTAGAATTGGTAATGGGACCTGGAGAGAAGCATGCTGATTCTATGCCTGTCTCATAGGGCAATGATGATGGTGGTAGACTAAACGGTAACTGGGAAGGCAGGAATTGCTGATAAAGGGATGGGAAAAATACAAATGCTGTGGACATTTGTATTTGAGCAGCCTGGGGAGATCCTGTGCAAGGTGTCTTGGGGATAGTTGGAAAAAGGATCTGGGCACCTAAGAGATGATAGTTGAAAGCATGGTTTTGAAAGACTTGGTTTGAATTTTGTGCTTTTGTGTGTGTGTGTGTGTGTGTGTGTGTGTGTGTGTGCATGCGAGCGCGCACGCACGTGCACGCTGGACCTGATAGTTAAAACCAAACAATTCAGGAACTCCCTGGTGGCTCAGCATGTTAGGATCCAATGTTGTCATTGCTGTGGTATGGTTCAAACCCTGGCCTGGGAACTTCCACATGCCATGGGCACTGCCAGAAAAAAAAAAAAAAAGCAGCAATCAATTCAATGGAATTACCAGCAAAGAGAAACCAGATGAGAAAAAATGAAAGCCTTCCTTCTACTCCTGCTCATTGAGTATCTGAAGGCTAAAGAAAGTTCTGCTTTGCTCTAACTTGAGTTTCTCTTACATTGTTATCTTACCATAATGATGACTTTTGTTAAAAAAGTGAATATTTCTGAAAACTCTAAGTCCTCTTTTTCTCCACCCACAATTCCATTCTGATGTAAATGCCATGTTTGTCACATCATTCCCAGGCCCAGTGGTAGCATTACAGAGAATGGGATGGCTTTCTTGAGGAGTTAAGTAGGTGAATAAGAAATGATTTTGAATATAAATATTATAAGCCTCAATATGAACATGATGTCAAGAACCATGAAACTATAACATACTTTATTTTTATATAATTTTAATTTTTTCCCATTACAGCTGGTTTACAGTGTTCTGTCAATTTTCTACTGTACAGCATGGTGACCCAGTTACACATACATGTGTACATTCTTTTTTCTCACATTATCATGCTCCACTATAAGTGACCAGGCATAGTTCTCAGTGCTACACAGCAGGATCTCATTGCTAATCCATTCCAAAGGCAACAGTCTGCATCTATTAACTCCAAGCACCCCATCCATTCCACTCCTTCCCCGTCCACCTTGGCAACTGAAAGGCTATCCTCCAAGTCCATGATTTTCTTTTCTGTGGAAAGATTCATTTGTGCCATATATTAGGTTCCAGATATAAGTGATATCATATGATATTTGTCTTTTTCTCTCTGACTTACTTCGCTTAGTATGACAGTCTCTAGTTCCACCCATGTTGCTGCAAATGGCATTATTTCATTCCTTTTTATGGCCGAGTAGTATTCCATTGTGTATATATACCACACCTTCCCAATCCAATCATATGTCGATGGACATTTGGGTTGTTTCCATGTCTTGGCTATTGTGAATAGTGCTGCAATGAACATGCGGGTGCATGTGTCTTTCTTAAGGAAAGTTTTGTCCGGATGTATGCCCAAGGTGGGATTGCTAGGTCATATGGTAGTTCTATGCATAGTTTTCTAAGGTACCTCCATACTGTTCTCAGAACAGTAAAAGCCCCACCATTGAGCATTAGGTCATAGAATTCTGCAGAACTTAGCAAAGACTTTAGGTATCAGCACATGATTCTTATCCTCCACTTGCTATCTGAGGAAATGCTACCCCAGCCAAGCTATGTGACTCTGACAATTTGCCATGATTACCAGAACAGAAATCAGTTGTAACCAGTGGAGTAGAAATTACATTGAATTGAGATCTGGTAATTATGGCAAATTGCCAGTCATATAGCTTGGCTGGGGTAGCATTTCCTCAGATAGCAAGTGGAGGATAAGAATCAGGTGCTGATACCTAAAGTCTTTGCTAAGTTCTGCAAAATTCTATGACTTAATGCCCAATGGTGGGGCCTTTACTGTGCTGCAGGACTACCCTACCACCTACCCCCCTTACAATTATGTGGCAGGGGCAGGAGTTTCTGAGTATGGCTACAAGTTAATAAATGCAGAGTTTAAGATGTGATAGGGGTTTATGGGTCATATCTGAATTGGGACGATGCTTTAGTTTTGGTTTTGGCCAATGCCTGATAAAAACTGCCTCTGTGCTCTAAAGGTTTGTTATTGTATTTTTTTTTTCTTTGTCTTTTTAGTTTTGCACCTGCAGCATGTAGAAGTTCCCAGGCTAGGGGTCAAATTGGAGCTGTAACCATCAGTCTACACCACAGCCACAGCAACTCAGGATCCAAGCCATGTCTGCGACCTACACTGAAGCTTATGGCAATGCCGATCCCTAACCCACTGATTGAGGCCAGGGATTGAACCCGCATCCTCATGGATACTAGTGGGATTCTTTTCCGCTGTGCCACAACAGGAACTCCAATGTCTTAGTATGGTCTTAAATCCACAATTCTTCCAGAGAGACTTCTGAGCTAAAAGATTCTTTGCCCCCGAGTTCAATTTTATATAAGAACTCAATCCTCACATTTGTTTTCATTGTTTTTTATTTTATCAAAGACCTGTAGAAAAATGCTACAGCCTTTATTTTTCTAAAAACTTTACACAGCACTGCCCAGACACCAGTCACAGAGAAGCAGAATGCACAGTATTTCTGAGTTGAGATCCCACCATCTTTGAAAAAAAATGTCCAAATTAGCATTATTCGACAGCCCCACATTAAAGAAATCATTGTTTGACTTTTTATTTTTCTTCTCTGACACAAGAAGCAGATATGTGTGGTAAAGTCAGTACATGTCTGGGGAGTTTAGGATGAGTGTGGGATTGTTACCAAGCCATGTTTCTTGGACAAATATATATTTCTCTTCCTGCCATATGCTCCTTTCCGTCGTCTGTTGGTGATAAACACTTAGATGTGCTCCACTAATATCTTCTCATTATAAACAAGCCCATCAAAAAGACCTTGATAAAACCTCCCCTCTGTCAATACTTAAGGAAAGAAAGTCTGTGACGGGAAAATACATCTGGAAGCTATTCTCCATTCTTTCAGGAAGAAATCTCAGTACTAGTCATAGAAAATATTTCCTTTATCAAAGGAAGTGCTAAGTATTATGTGCATTATTTTCCACATATAATGTAAAGTACAGAATAAGGCTAGGCAAATAGAGGAACCAAAAAGGCTTCAGGCAGGGAAAAAACTATGATTCCCTGGGTTTAGTGCATCTTCAGAGACTTTTTTCACTTGTCCTTTAAGGGGATCCAAATTTACCTTAAAAATTAAGCTTCCTTCTGGCACTCTGGTCTTTTTTCTTTTATCCCCTTGGAGAAGTCTGGTTCAGCATACAGATCTTCAAATCACTAGCTGAGGTGGGAGAGGCAGCTAATTATTTTTAAGTGACAGGGGCTTTGAGGTGGCCCAAAACCTGCTGAAAGATAAGGGCTTAACGGGGTCTTCTAAACCTAAACATCTAGCCTACAGCCTAACAACTTAATCTAAACCAGTGTGAAAATAGCAACCTCATGTAAATTATTTCATGCAAATTTTTAGGGAGAGGGTTTTCCTGCATTTAGACTGTATCAAAGATTGGAGAAACAACCTAACCAATAGGTCTCTCTGTCTCTGTCTGCCTGACTCCTGCCACCTAGGTTTTTGCACAGAACTTGAAAAACAAAGAAACAATTTAGCTGAGACCAAGTACTTGTCCATGGAGGCAAACGCTATGGCTAAGAGGGCACATAGCTGAAGGAGGTGCCTCTGGGCCCTGTGAGGGGCTGGAGAAGAGCAGAATGTCATTTTCCTCTCCAGCATCTCAGATTTTAGTTCTAGAAACTGACTCTATTCTAGTCATCTTTGTTATAATTCACAATGGGACTTCAGCACCTGGGGATAAGAAAAAACAGAAGAGGGAAAGTTGACTTCTCAAGGCAGAGGTGAGATTGAGGGGACAGGGAGGTTTGGGAGGAATGAGGTCTCAGCAAGGAACAGGTGAAGATGCAGGCCTCTGCTAGGGCGGGGGAAGGGGGTGAGGATGCAGCAGGAGAAGTGGTCCTGAATGTCACTGTCACCAAGGTATGGAAGTGATAATCAACTCAGAACCAGGAAGGCAGATGGGGCTTTCTGGGAGTTTGTCCCTAAGAATCTTCGTACGATGATGACTCTTTGGGATAGGGCAGGATTCCACTACCTAAGGCTAGTGGACCAGAAAGAACTGAAGCAAGTTTTAGATGGGCTCAATTAAGGGCAGCTCTGGTGGTGGAGAAGAAAGGAGGTGAGGCAGAGTAAAAGGGAAGTGTCCAGGTCAAAGTTAAGGAAGAGGAACCCAGGCAGAAGCCAATCCTATTACGTGAAAGGACTACAGGCAGAAAGTGTCAGTCCTCAGGGGTTCCATTCAGTTTGAATGGAAATGAGGGGGGCAGGAGCAGGGATGTAATTGGAGCATGATTGGTTGATACTTGGTCTGATGCTTCAAAAGACTCACCAAGGGTCAGCTGAGGAAGTGGGCAGACCTGAAGCTGCTGGTCTAAAGCTTGTCAAGGCTCCTGTATGGGCTGTACTGTGGTGCTCCCTCCCTCCAGCTTCTTGGGGGAGGTGGAGCTCTGCCAATCCCCTCCCCCTCCCCCAGCCGGGCCCCTGGCTTAGCTCCTGATTAATTCAGGGGGATCCTGCGAGGTTAACCCTTAATTTGATGGCTACAGTGGGGAGCTTGAGAGTTTTGTGGTAATTTATCACCCTCAGTTGTTTTTTTTTTTTTTTTTAATATATAAACATTTTCCAAGGGAACACATAAAAAATTATTTTTAAAACCCACATTTAAAAAACATTAGCTACAGCATTCTATTCTTACATGACTATATCCTCCAAACAGCAATTACTTCTCATCCATCTCTCTTAACCAACTTCAAATATATAACAAAAAATATAACTACAGTTACAGCCTCAGATTCTCAAAATATGGCCTGACTCCATATTTGTTTCCTGCTCCCTTTGGAGAAAATAGTCTTTCTTCTACCAGAGATAAGATTTTTTTATTGGGATAGTTTAAGCTGAAGAGATTTCCTTAACGAGATTATGTAAATGTATGCCAAAGATATAAACCGCATTTTCTCAGAGAGTGGAACACTTCAGATATCATTTAATCAAACAGGACCAGGGGTGGAAATACCTCCATAAATTGTTAAGGGGCAAAGCAAGACGGCTGAACTATACTCATCTGATCAAATTTCATTTCATTCAGTTACTTTATTAAAGTCTCCTAGAGAAGGACAGAGGACCATTGCACCTCCATGGAGGGCAGTGTTTTTATTTCTCTATCACTCGATGTGGGGGAGGTATCACCCCTCACGCCCTCCCAGGTCCCCGGTGGCTTAGTACCACCGTCTTGAGGGTAGAGAGGCAGTTTTTCCCAGTGTAACAGGCTGCAATTGTATTTCTGACATTAAAAAGAAAAAAAGAAGACTCAGAGCTAGTCTAATGCCAAGTAAGGAATAGAAACTGTCTATTCCCATTCTCATTTCCCTCCCCCCCAAATACTATGTCATATTGTATCTTTTCTTTAGAACTCATGAGCTCCTATCAGCTACTCCTCTCTTCCTCAGTTGCAGAGGATGCAGAATTAAAGACAATTATCCTATAGAGGGGGAGACCAGTCCTTGTGGGAAGGGCAACTCTGCTGTCTCAGGAGCTGAAATGTATTTTAAAGCAGCCATGCCCTTAAAGGGGAAACACACACACACACACACACACACACACACACACACACACACTTGTATTTCTGCTAATTTGACAATTTGAAAATGAACAGATGGGTCCTAAAGATTTTGAAAAAACCCAAACCCCCAAACGCCCAAATATAAACATTAAACTCCTTAAAGGTCAAACCTAAACATGATCCCTTCCCAGGAGACTATAGCAGGTATCTGGGACCCTTCAGTAACGTAAGAACAAAGAATTCTCAGGCTAGGTCCTTTAGATCTACTCAGTGCAAAACCCAGAACCCACACTAGGAGCCAAGACTCCTCAGTTTTTCTGGCACACTCCAGCAGCATGGGGTTCTGTGTGTGCTGCAAGGACCTGCTTTCTCTGCATCTGCTTCCTCACTGGGAAAGCGAGTATGCCCACTACATGGGCTCTTAAGACCCTCCCTTAATGTGGTGTCTGTTGAATCTGCTGTTTAAACATGAAGCTTTGACCCATCATCAAAGCCCTAAACCTCTGTAACTTTCCATCTCTCTTATCTTGGTTTCCATTCTTTGTGAGGCCCGGATGTTACGTGTTTGGCATTGATTAGCAAAGGACATTTTCTTAAATCTTGCTCAATCGGCCCTCCAAACACTATAGCTAATATTTTATAAGGGCTGCTTAATTCAGTCCTAAATTTCCTCCCTAATGAGAAGAATTTCTAGTAAGGACATGCCCCTCAAAATGTCCTGCTTTATGCAGTGAATGACTCCCCACCCTGTCAAATCTTCTTTGGGTGCAGTGTTCCAGAAAGACCACCTCCTGGAGCTGGAGGGGGCCTTGCAGAATGACCTCATGCAACCGCCCACTTTACAGACGTGGAGACTGAGGCCTGAGACTGAGAATGCAAAGCCAGTGAGAGGCAGTAGCAGGAAGAAAACTGAAGTCTCCTTTTCTCTCGCCCAGGCCTCTTCCAGTCTTCAGCAGTTCATTTCAGAGGATGCATTCGTTCCCTTCCACTTTTTCCTCTTTTGTTTTTCCAAATGTGTTTCTATCTCTATATAAATAACTCGATCAAACTTAGGATTTTAACCTTCAAAAGCCCCCGTGGCACTGACATGGGTTATTATCCATTCAGCATATGCAATTCAAAATGCTCATATGACTTTTGTGCGTGTCACCAGCTCATTTGCTGCATTTGGTTTATTCAGCCATGATTAGAGATAGTCATTTACAGTCACACATTTGGAAACTCTTTAACAAGCTTCTAGCAGTTTCCTTTCCAGAGCTGTTTAAATAGATGAGGGTGTGGTGTCAGCAGAGACAGCAGTTTTCTCCATCCTACTGATTATCCCTGCTATTCGGATGTCTTTATCAGGACTTCCATTTTGTAGAAAGGCTTTCAAAAAGAGAAAACAGCCCAAAGATGCACATTCCAGAGCCGATAAGTCATCATTTCAGGAAGACTGACTAAAAAATTAAAATTGAAACCACCACACTATAACCTGAAAGTTCTTTGAAAAAAATCCCCCTCCCTCTTTTTATTTTAAAGAATACTTTTTGAAGTAATTGGCACAAAGACTGTTCTAGTGCAGATTGCTGCAAGTGTGCTCTTGGCAAGAACATCATAAGCACTAGAAAAACTTTAATATGCTCAAGAAGCCAAATACAAACTGACATCAGGAACTCAAGTGTGGGAACAAACAGGGGAAAAAAAGAGAGCATCTCAATTTAATACAAACCTACATACAAAGGGACCAATTTCTCCGATTCATGGTTTAGCATACAATGCAGCTGTCCTCTGAGTGAATACAGAATAGTTATACATAAGAAATTAGAATTATCAATTCGAGGGAATTTCTCAAGAGTCCTTTTGATATGTAATAATGCAACTATGATGCCTAAGAAATCCAGACATCAATGCATTAAATGACATCAGGTTGCAATCTATTTAGAAAAGGAGGGTTAAAACATGAAGACACGTCTCTTTGCTTTGACCTCTGGAGCAGAGCCTCGGCAGGGAATCTCAAAATGAATAGCTTTACCTCTACCTATAGCCTGGCTATCTATGTCTTTATAAGTTTGAATACCTGTAACACAGGGGGGAAATCATTCTAGAAGCATCTCCTATGTGGTATGAAACAGGAAGAACTGTGGACTTTTGCACTCTGCAGGGTACAGGCAGAGTCTTGAATTTCTCTTTACACCATCAAATATAAGATGAGAACTATTAAAAAAATTTTTTTTCCTTCCTCAGGTCACCATCATCTTTGTTATTTTATGGTAAGGGATTCAAGGATTTGGAGATTTTCTGCATCTTTCTCCATCCACATTTCAAATTTATCCCTCATTGTGACCAACACTCATTTTACCCTGAAACTGAAAAGATGGCTCCATTTTCACAGTCTTGCTAAGTAAGATTTCTCCTGCAACCCCCCTGGAGTTCAAACGTGCTATAGTTTTTTTTTTTTTTCCTTCTTGGGGAACGTTTGAAGTCCCCTTTAAAAATAATGCCTTGAGGATATTTTTCCCTAATACCATTTAAAGAAACTTGAAAGCATATGGCTCTCGGAGCGCGCAGGGTTCTAATGAAGTAATGAGCACCACGGCTCCGGTGCAGACTTCTACCAGGAGTGCCCGTCAGTCTACTGCATGAAGGAAAATTCAGCAGAAAATGCCTTTCCTCCACCTGCTGTGTAAAGGCTTAGGGAGCCATGGTGCCCAGGTGGTGACTTTTACCCTTTGAAGCATGGAAAGTGGTAGGAAGGTGGTGTCAGGATCAGAGCTGTCAGTGGCAAAGCAAATCAAGCTAGTTAGCTTGGAAGGCAACTCCAGACAAATATTCCTTGGTCGGTTGTCAGCCTCCATTCATGGTGTGGGAGGAGAAAATAAAGTTTCTTTAGAGGGCTCTATTTGATGTAGTCCCTAGCAGCTCTGCCATTACCTTAGGTGATTCTCCACACAGCCAGCCAAGACTAAATAAAACAGAAACATGGGATATTAATGCACTTTCCCTGCAACTGGGAAGAGCATGCTGTTCTCCTGCAGTTTTGCAGTGGATTCTCTAAATCCATCACAATTAAAATCCCACTTCTTCAGGCACAACCTCATTAGTGCTGAAATATCACATCTTGAGCTACTTCCTTGGGATTTTAGCAAAACAAGTAATGATTCTTTTGATTATAGGAGTGACTGGTGCTATCATGACTGCCAAGTAAGTATGCAAGTGTTTGAAAGAACCAGCATCAGCACTTGAGGTTTTTTGGGTTTTTTTGTTGTTGTTTTTAATTCCTGCTTTGGTTTAGACAGACATAACCCCCCACCCTCACCCCTTACCCATTGTATTTCCTTCTCCATAGCAATGGGGAAGGGAGGAATGAGATGAGAAGTGGGCTCGCAGGGGGGTGAGTGACTCGGGTTCAAGGCCAGGTGACTTTCTTTTTCCTGGTCTCTAACTGATCAGATAATGCTTATTGAATGTCCAAAGGCTCCCCCTCAGCTTCCAAACTGCATGATTTCATTCACTCTACAAGTGTCACTGAGATTAATATAGTGCCGGGCACTGCTTTTGGCTTGGGGGATTCTGCAGTGGAAAGGATACACAGAGGGAGCGTAATGGGAAAAGAGAAATGTTTCTGGCTGATGTAAATGGCTGCTCTGGGGGCCTGAGTGGAAGCAGGCAGGCCAAATAGGAGGCTCCCATGGAGGTCCAGGTGGGAGAGAAGATGGTAGTCCAGGAGGAAGTGATGGGAAGTGGCTGGGTCATGGACACACTTTGAAGGGAGAGTTGATGGAATCCAATGATGTATTAAATGTGGCTCTGAGGTCAAGAGTGGACTCAAAGGACACTCCTAAGCTTTTGTCCAAAGCCCCAGGATGGAAATGGAAAGGGCTGGCAGATGGCGAAACATTTTGAGGGCTGGGTTTTGTTTGAGTCCTGTTAAGGTTGAGAAATTGTCAACACTCAAGGGAAGATTCTGCAGGATGTAGAAGTTTAGATGTACTTCTTTAGTCTCGTCTCTTTTTTTGCACAATTTAATCAAATCTATATGCTAAAAAAATAAATAGCTCTAGAAATTGTAGGCATTGATGACAAATGACATTGGCTAATGGGGAAATTAGTGATGTGCCTGTTCCAATCCCTGGTTTTTCATGTCCATGCCTGAGAGGACAAGGCAGGGACGTTCTGATAAAGCACACTGTTGAATCAGGACTAAAGACAAGCATAGCGGGCCAGGGAAATAGCAATGATAATGCTCCACAGTTACAAACCCCATGAAGCCTGAAGACACTTTCACAAGACCAATTCTCTTCTTCATAGAGTTTCTTAAAATGTTATTTCCAAAGCATCTGTCTTTTCAAGTGTGGGGAACAAACTTCAAAATCCAGGCCGGGAGACTTAAAACCACACATCCCTGGCCAAGTTCGGCCTCAGACAGGAAACTAGAGATGGTGCTGTTTTGAAGGAAGTTCACATTTAACGTTCTAAGAAGGCAAGCCCTGTCCCTTGGCCCTGCCACACCCCACTTTGCCTGAACTCTGGAAGCCCTAAGTTTATGATGAGACAGGAAGACAAGTTATAGAGGTTCCTACTGGCAGAGAACAGAGAACGGGCAAATATGTAAAGAATGCTGGTCCACACAGCCACAGCGCTCCTTTCAAAAACACTTCTGTAGAGGACTGTGAGTTGCACACACTCCCAAAGCAGTGACCTTCTCCTAGAGCCACCAGAGGACTGCTGTTTGCATTTGATTTCCTTAATCCTGCTAAAGCAGCAAAGGCGGCTTAGGTGGTAATTTATTTATAAGAAATGATAATAAAGCTTCAGCAATTTGAATGCCATGTAAAGAGTGGGAGGTAGAGCGTACAGAGGCAGGATAGCCAAACTTAGAAGTGAGCGTTATGACAACTTTTTGGTTTATCTACCTTTGGAATCAATTTTGTCATTTTTAATTGACCAATCTTCCCTTGTTTGCTTAACAATTTATTAATTGATTGTTATGCTCACACAATTAATTCAAAAGCTGGCAAGTTTAATGCAGAGAAATTAACTTTCTTTTACCAACATGCCACTTAAAAGACATTTTTGGAAGCCTGGGTTACCAGGAAATTACCTTCAAATTAATCAAAAAGGAAATGAGATGGTAGTGTCCCTTGATGTCTGTCAATCCAAAATATGTCAGTTTCTTCCTTTTGTTTGAGTGGGCTTTTTCTGCTGAGTAAGGAATTAAAAAAAACAACAACAACCTGGATTTCAAAGTAAACATACTCTGCATCTGAAGAGGAAAGGAAATGCAAAGAAAGGAAAGCAGTTTCTTTATATAAATATGCAATGTTTAAATGAATTTTATTTTTCCCTGAGAGAAATTTGTAGACAAGGGGTAAAGCTTAAAAAAGACCATGAAAATGTAGCTCATTGCCTTCTTCCCTAAGCAGCTCATGGACCATTTTTATTTTCCCTCATTTGAACCCTTACTAGGTGTCTCCACTCTGCCAGGCCCAATGGGGCAGACTTGTCAGGGATGTGGGTATGTGAGACCAGCCTTAAAGGAGACCTGTAAAAGCCAGGAGCAGGGGTGGCCACAGGAGCTGTTTCCTGACCAGGCACAGTGGGGAGCTGCTCATGGAGGAGGCAGCCCTTGACCGGAACTTTTGTGGGCCAGCAGGGTTTGACTGGCATCTAGGTAAAAAGCAAAAGCACAGAGATACAGAACTGCTGCTTGTGTTTAGGAATTGAGGATTCCAGAGAGATGGCAGAGGACAGCAGGCAGAGAAAGTCTGGGGCAGGTAAAGCTGGCTGGATTGTGGAACTCTATGGAATGATCTAGAAAGGTGACTATTTTACAGGGACAGAGAGCACCATTGAAAATTTTTCAAGAAAGCATTATATGACTTGGCTTGAGATTTAGGAAGAAAACTGTTAAGGCTTTCACTCATTCACTCATTCATTCATTCAAGTGATCAGTGTTTGACTTTTATCAGGTATTGCTCTGTGCTGGGCCTGGGAGCTACCACAATGACTAAAGAGCTCATATCTCACCTATCTGTACCTAATTAGAGTGTGGTCAGGGTTATAATAGGAAGGTGAATAAAGGGAGTGGCCAGCAGCCTGTTGGGGGTGAGGGTAAAGCGTAAATGTGGGGAATGCTAGTGTTCAGCATTATTCAGGCTTGAACCGTAGACCTCTCTCTATTTTTAGGGGCTCTTCCAGTTCATCAGTAAAGCAACAAATATCTAGTCCATCACTTCTCTTGGACTCATCTTTCATCCTCTGCTTCTCACTTCCCAGATCCCATCAGTCATCAGGGCTTTGGAATTTGAGCTTTACTCCACCTCTTATGACCTGTGTTACATCCGGAGTGCCATTTTACTAATATAGACTGTGTAAATCTTACACGCGGGCAATTCAGTGGACAGCTTCCTCACTGGTGTCTCTTATTTTTTCCTATGCTGGTCCATCCTGCATTTTGTTGCCAGGTTCATCTTCCTAAAGTGTTTTTGCATAGAGGAAAGCAGGCCAGGAGTGATAAGATCGCCCTTATTTTCTTGCGATGTGGTTTGGCCTCCCTGAGCCTCCATTTCTCCTGTGTCCTATGGGCATAATCATCCTTGCCATCCCTACCTGACAGAATTGCTAAAAGAACCAAATGGGCCGGTGCACTGACAACACTTTGGAAAGGTACTGCACCATTTAGATACACAGCATCATAACTATCTTGCTATTCAAGAAACTTGATTGATCCTGAAATAACACTTGGACCCCTTAGCTTTCATGAAAGTCTTGTGCCCATTTAGTCCCAGTGTTCACAGCCTCACTGTCCATAACTTCCGTCCCTAAACTCCAGATGGACTGCACACCATCCTCTCCTGATGTGCCTTGGGTTTGCCCTCTCTGTACCTTTACTCACACCACCTCTCAAACCAGGAATTCCTTCCCTGTCCCCCTCCATCAGTGGGAATAATACTCATTCATCAAGATCTATGTCAAATCTTTTTCCCCCTTCTCTGGCCACTCTAGCCCAAAGTTGTCCTCCTCCCTTTAAATTCCTACTATTGCCTCTCCTTCCCAGTCAGCACTAGAGGTGAACTCCCTGGGGTTGTTCCTTCCTTGTCCCTGCCTCTGTCTCTGCCTGTCTTTCTCTTTAGAGGTACAGACTGCATCTTTTATTTCCCTGTACCTTCAGGATACAGACTGTGGGAGGTACTCAAGGAAGAGTGACCGCTTGGACACCCTCCATCTATCTCCAGCATGGAAGCTCACAAAGTCCCCAGTTTACCTACTTTTGATCTTTACAAGAACCTCTAAGGGAAGTAGGGCAGATATTGGGTTTTCCATTTCATAGACAAGGAATGGGAGGCTAGAGAGATGAAGTGTCTCTGATGACACAGCCAAAATAGAGTTCTGACGTTCCTTCAGGCTCAGGGCTCTTTTCCACAGACCATCATGCCTCTCCTTCCACTCTCACTTCCTGCTGTGATCCATCTGAGGAGGCTAGAATCATGCACTTCTCCCATCCGCTTCCAGAACTTTCAGTGTGAAGTTGTCTTTAGAAAAATACATATGGGTAAGATTCTTCTTGGTGTTAGTTTCTTCTTAACTACAACTAGATACTTCAAGAAGCCATCCTGTTGGAACTACAGAAAATGTCCAGTGAGTTTGGCTCATTCCAGCCCTGAAGAGAACACACTTATAATTTCTTCTTCAGGGAATGTTAGGTCTCTCTGTTACTAATTACTGACTCTGGTAACTGAATATTTTATATCAAGGCAAAGAGAAATATATAGAATCTCAATCACTAAACAAATTTACAGTTGGTTACTATTTCCACTAGACAGCTGGTGTTAACAGTAACTGTGGTGAGCACCATCTTTATGCAGCCTGATCATGTTACCAGTGGATTCATGGCCACTTCCATAATCCCTTCCCTGAGGCAACCCTAGACCTGCTGTGAGGATGCGGCCATGGTGGTAATGTCCAGATACCTTCCTCCTCTTCTTTTATGAACATACTTTCTGCCCTGTGCCCTCTGCACATAAATAAAATGGGTAATCTGTAGGCTTCAATGAAAAACAGTTTCTCTTCACAAAAATATATGTGCCAAGAACAGGAATAAAATGGACGAAAGAGCAATTCCTAGTGATAAACACAAAGTAAGCCAAAATCTTCTGAAATGCTAAGATCCTAGATTTTACAGTTATAAATCCAATAAAAGTAATATTGGATATTAACAGAGACTTAGGATTTTCAAACATTTTCACTCACATTAACCTCATAATAATGCTATGATATTTCAGTAGAGTATCATTCACTTTTAGCAGACCCAGGGACACTAAATGAATTCCCTAAGGTCGAATACAAACCAAATGGCTAATTCAGGACTGAAACCTACACCTACTGATTTTTAAGACCATGGCTTAGTATATTCTACCAAGTCACCAAAAATGCTATTTACAAGATTGTTTTTGATATTAGTCATTACATAGGCAAGAGCTACTTAAAAACATCTGTAATGATGATTACTTTCAGCTTTTAATAATTTACAGATAATTTATATTTGTTTGGTAGCTCTGTTGAGTGGGAACAATTACTGCTACATAGCAGATAGCTGTATAGAGGTTCGATTCCAATGACATGGGTGATTCCATTTCTGTACAGATATTTTAGTCTTCAATTAATGGTTAATTTTTATGCAGCTTACCAAATTGTTTCCATGGTCATCTTAACCAATCTTAAATATGCCTACTGAATTGTCTAGTTATTTTGGAAAGATATGTAACAATCCCCCATTTATCCACAGGCCCATTTTTATATCTCCTCTCTGACTTGAAGAAGATACTCCAAAGCGGTTCTGAAAGTTCACTAGTATTCAGTCTTCTTAATAATTCTGATTTTCTAAGTGATACATTCAGATTCCAACATGAGTGCCGGAAATAACAGACTGAACCAAATCAGAAGTAGCACAAGGCTTACTGCACAACCATTAGACACAGCCTGGAACCAAGTCCTTCTCCATAAATGGCGCTAAAATAATTCACAATTTCCCCAAACATTATTATCCCCTAGTCATTTCTAAAAAAGGATTTAGGGTAGGACACTGCACCTCTTTCACTGTGACACCATTTCCTTTCTCCTATATTCTGTGCCCAGATAAGCTAGTGAGATGCTGAGGGTGGTGACTCATGGTGAATTCCAATAATGCTGACAGTGACAAGTGCTACAGACAGGGAGGGACTTTTCTTCAGGATGCCCTTGGAGCTGGAAATGTCCCTCCAGGCCTGGTACTCTGTGTAGTTGTCCAATACCCATCCCCACAATGGGATCTGGACTTCTCTATTTGACTAACTCTGGATGCCTAGATGAAAAACCTTGCCTTGCTCTATTGTTGGGAGTTCCCGTTGTGGCTTAGTGGTTAGCATTCTACTAGCATCCTGAGGACAAGAGTTTGATCCCTGGTCTTGTTCAGTGGGTTGAGGATCCAGTGTTGCCATGAGCTGTGGTGTAGGCTGTAGTTTTGGCTTGGATCTGGCATTGCTATGGCTCTGGTATAGGCTGGTGGCTATAGCTCTGATTGGACCCCTAGCCTGGGAACCTCCATATCCCATGGGTACAGCCCTAAAAAGACAAAAAAACAAAAACAAAAACAAAAACACCCCCCCCAACAACTTCTAATAGCACACAGTACTGCTCTACTGTAATACAAATGACTGCTGCCCCAGCTTCTTTTACTTCCTCCTCATTTCCCCAGTCATCCCCGCCCCCGGAGGTGGTCATGGGGCACCTCTGAGTTTTGTTTCTTGTGCTGTTGATCTCATCAGTTACCTTAGTTCCTTAATAGGTGTGGTAATCAATTCCAGGGTAAA
Source organism: Sus scrofa (assembly GCF_054392235.1). Lineage (NCBI taxonomy): Eukaryota > Metazoa > Chordata > Mammalia > Artiodactyla > Suidae > Sus > Sus scrofa. The sequence continues at coordinate 74,556,452 of NC_139389.1, forward strand.
CACTTTTCCTCTTTACAAAAGTCTGAACTGACAAGAGTCACACCCCAACCCCTGGGAGCCTCTTTTAAGCCCAAGGTCCATCTAGTCCCAGGCCTTGGAACTGAGTAAGGCAAAGCCTCAGGGATGGATAACTTTTCTCTGGGAAAAGAGAGCTCCATATTTTTTTTCTCTTGTAAGATGGACATCTGCCCATACTATAGGTGGAAAAAGAAAAAAAAAAAAAAAAGGTTAAGAGAACAAGTCTTGGAAGTAAAGGCTCAGGGAAAAATAAATTTCTTCCTTTCTCTAAGAAGGGTTCCCCTTGCATCTGCCAGTTGTAGCACCTGGAGTCAGATAAGGAACCTATAGGTTTTTCCGGACATATATTTTCCTGCTTTGTAGGGCATTGGCTGCATGATCTGATAAGAGCTGGACTAAATGAAGCCTACGATTTGTATATCCACAGCCACAAGTGTATTGGCTATTTCTCCTCCTCCTGCTTTCCTCTCCTTTTTGGCTCTGGAAGGTTCATTACTTACAGTTACTGCAGAATCAATCTGAGCTGGCCAAAATCAGTGATGGAATTTATAGCATAATAAATGCCCTGCTGCACAAATGCAGTTACACATGAAAAGCTTGAGGATGTTCTTTTGAGCAATCCCTTACATTTCAGGGTGTACTATTTTTTATCAATTTAACAGAATCATCTTAAGCATATTTTGAGAAGTATAATCCTGACAGCTACAAAGCAGATTTTCCTGAAAGCAGATATTGTTGCAGAAAAACAATATTATTGATAAAAATCTCAACATATTGGAACTTGGAATGGAAACTAAATGCATCTTTTTCATTCTTCCCACCAATCCATCAGAGCTCCATTTTCTTAACCTCACATTGCATTCCACTTTATCTTTCAATTTTTATTTTTATAAGTGTTTTAATACATTTTGAGACACACTAATGAACTAAGAAGAACCAGCCTTACTAAAGTTGCCTTTGGGAGGCAGACAGAGTGTGAAGAGCACTGAAAAGATAATGTACGATTGGGGTATCAATGATTTTTCCACTTTGAAACTCTGCAGGTTCTCAGATAACATTGGTAGATGGCCCATTTTTCTTACTAAATGCCCCTCTTATGGGTGAATCCTATTTTACAGCATCCTGATACAGAGAGTTGAACTTGAGCAGGAAAGACTGAAAAAAAAAAAATACCAGAAAGACAGATGGCAGGCCGTCCTCCCCAAAACTCAATTTCATATTATGCATGTGATTGCTAATAGGCAAGCACTAAAAAACAATTTTCCTTGACGGAAAAGAGCTGATAAATTGTCAACATAAAGTTAGACTGTGGTTGCTCCAGCGATCGAAAGCTCGTCTGTGAGTTTGGTCCCATCAAAGTCAGCTTCTTACAACCGTAACAAAATTTATGAATGCATATGTCTATAAAGTGACTGAAGATAACCCCTAATGCATGTTTGTTTATTGTGCGTCAGCTCTGTGTGGCTTTAGCACATGCAAAAAAACCTAAACACACAAGCCCGTTTTCATCCAGTTTCCTTTTCTAGCCTCTGCATCTGATAATGAAAAAGTCAGGAGCCAACTGGGGATGTGATTTCCCCTTCTATCCTGAGAGCTGACTTAAACAAAAAGATCTCCTCTTAAATGGCTCTTGCATGGTTGGGAGTGTACTCCACTGGGTTACACTAGCTTTGTGGTGATAGAAATAGATGCATTTGAGAGCAATGGAGAGCATTGATTATTCAGAGAAGAAAAACATGTTTGAGAGAGAAAAATAAATAAAATCAAACAGATAAAAAGCAACTAAGCTAATAATCTGCAATGCAATGCACCAAAGTTTCACATTATCTTGGATAGGAAGATAAAGCCTATGCAGATGCTGCAAAAATAAAGAGATTTTTTTTTTTTTGCTTTTTACTTTTGAAAGTTTATTTTTTAAAAAAGTAATTAGGCATTCAATCCAAGAAGATTAAAATTCTATTTTCTTGGGAGAGGGAGAGAGAGAGGGTGAATATTTGCTCAAACTGAAAAATCCAATAGCTATGTACTGATTTTTTAAAAAATCGCTTAAAGTATGGAATATTTGCATGGCTATCACATGCAGATTTTATGTCATTGGTTGATGTTCACTTGAGAACAGTTGTTTAATTGCAGATGAAATGTAACTGATCTGACATGCAGAGATCTTACTGGAACAAAGGGATTGGGTACTCAGATGATAATGCTTATGAAGGTTGCTATAATTACTAGAAAAGCTGAATAGCTAGTAAGTGAGTTGATCAAATATGTTTTTTTTTAATGAGAAAAATGTTTTCTTTAAAGCCAGGGGTTTTAGTAAATGGTGTACATAAAGGAAACCTTAGGCTGATTAAAATGTAGGCTTTGCTTATATTGTGCCAGAAACCCAGACCATCCCCCAGAATTCAGATACCTAATGGTGTAGAGACCAAGTAGTTGCGTGACTGAGATCTGGGTGAGTCTTCTTTTCTGATTCATTTTGCAATTTAAGATTTCAATGCATAAAGATTTTTTTAAGCTTTTTTTTTTTCTTGAGTTACTGTTTCTGGGAAAGTCATATTTCTCATTTCAGAGTGCCTATTTATACTAAGATTCAAAAAGGGCAGGGAAGTAAATCCCTGTCCTCATATAGGGACGAATGATGGGATGAAAAATAGATTGAGAAAATTTCCAAAGGAACTATCCAATGACTTAAATCCACATCCTTATTCTCTTATCCTATGGGCTTTGAACAATCTTCTTGGTCACCTTGGTGGAAAGTAGTGATCTCTTTCTTACAATGAAAGCAAGAAGTTTAGTTAGAATGAAACCATCTTAATCTTCATCCTTGTTATCCTGAACAATGATTAGCCTGTTGGGCTGATTTATACTAAATAGAGATTCCTACTCCCATCCCACATTTGCCAAGTCAGATCAGATGTTTTCAGTCCAGATTCCCTTGAGGACCAGATTTCTTTCTGCTCAGTGCAGTTGATGGCTTCAACTCTTTGCTGATAACCTTCTCTCTGTGTAGAGTTCCTTCCCTAATATCTGTGTAGGTTAAGTCTATCCTTTAAGAGCTAGCTACCATCAGGCCCTCTTTGGGAATTTATCCTCTCCCACCAGACAAATCACTCACAGATCTTCCTGGGCTTATGACAGAGTTACATCCTAATAAACCCATCGTAGGCTGAAAATATTTTAAGTAGAAAATGCATGTAATACATCTAACCTAATGAACATCATAGCTTTGCTCAGCTTAACTTAAATATTCAGAACACTTAAATTAGCCTACAGTTGGGCCAAGTCATCTAACATTTTTAAAGAAAGTGTTGAATTTCTCATGTAATTGATTGGATACTGTACTGAACATGAAAAACAGAATGGGAACAGGATGGTTGAAGTGTATCAATTGTTTAACCTCATGATCACATGGCTGTGGCTGCTCAGCATCAGAAAGACTACTGAATCACATATCACTCGCCCAGGAAAAAGATCAAAATTCAAAATGTGAAGTTTGGTTTCTATTGAACATGTACTGCTTTCACACTGTCATAAAGTTGAAACTTTGTTAAGTCAGAACATTCCCAGTCAGGGACTGTTTATACTTCCATTGCCCTTGAACCCATCTCTGTTCTAGTACACACTGCATTGTCTCAGTCATCTTTTTGTGTGCCTGTGTAAGTCTAGACTCTGGATCAAGGCCTTTGTTTTTATCCATCTTTGTCTTCCTAGTACCCAGCACAGTGTGTAATATACAACAGGTACACAATCGGTATTGATTGCCTGATTGAATGAAATCAGTTCCTAAATACTTGGAACAAAAGGTGATGCTGAAGAACAAAAATTATAAATTATTCTTCATTACGGTAGGCTTTTCTTTTTTTCCCCCAGTTTATCATGGACTGAAAAAGCTTGTTTTTGGAAAAGTTTCTATTATGTAGACGGAAGGCTTTGGGGAAAAAACCACATTCTGTAACTCTAGTTGGAACAATTAAAATTAGTTATTTCATATCAGTCTGGAAGGAACTGAGGTAGATAAGCTCTAGGGTCAGCATATGCCTTGTTCAGCTTTCTATAAAGGCATGGGGAGTAATAAAGCTTTCCATTTTATCTTCGGTGAAATAATACTGCTGAAATATCACCTCATTCTTGATGTCAGTGATGATTTCTTCTTACCTCCATGATGTCAAAAGGGAATTATTATTATTAGAATGAAAGATTACTAATGATGCTGTAAAAAAAGGGGAAGAGCTGAAATCAATATAACCCAAACACCCAACATATCCCTTCTTGTCTGAGCCTGTTTTGGAACTTTGCATAGAGTCACTCGGCAGTATCGCAGCTGTGTAAAAATTATTCCAAGTAGGAAGTAAATCAGGAGCAGGTGCCTGTGAATTTTCACTAGCAGAGCACTACCCTTTTAAAGTTTTCAGTACTGGATGGCATGCTAAGAAGGTGCGATTTATGTATGCGGGAAGAAAAGATTCTTTGGGGGCCAAAATGTGTCAGGGGCTCTCGTGGCACACCTCCACTGATGCTGTCCCACTGGGAGAACCTCCATGGAGGGGGGGAGTTTGGGCAAGGGGCTTTTCCAGGCTTCGGATTCTGTTTCCTTCTCTGGCACGGTGACAGGATGGTCTGTTGGTTCTAGGCTTCACTCCCTCTTCATCTCCTGCCCCTACTGACTGGCTTGCGGTCCATCCGTGCTGACTTCTGGGTTCTAATTCACTGCAGTTGACCTACAGGGCTGAGGGCTTGAGAACATGAAGGCATTAGGAACCATCACTTCTGTGTCTCAGAGAGCAAATCCACACAACTTAACCTTCCTCCCCTGTGCCAAGGTGCTTGGAATTTAGCTACTATGGGTCCTCAGGCAAAATATCACTCTCCAGGTCTTTGCAGTGGGCAGAGAAAAAAGATATGCTTCAGAGAGAAGATAGCTGTTTATAACAAAATAAGAATTCTAGAATAAGAATGTTTTACATTTCCATGATACCTTTCTTTGACAAGTTTGACAATTATGCTGTGGTTAACTCCAGACATCATTGCAGAACATTTACCCAGGACTCAAAGGCCCCTAGGGCTATTTCAGGCAGGTTAAAAGATGCATTTCTCTTCAACTGGAAACTTATAACAATTTTAGACAACAATAAACCAACTTGAAAAAAAATAAAGGGGACGAGAGATAAATTTAGTAAGAACATGATATTGTGTGTTACTTGGCATTAAAAGAGAGGTGAGTACCTTAAAGTGAGTAAGGAAAAGAAATTTGTCACTGTTCATGGAATAAGGCAAGAGAGTATAATTCTCAACTCACCATTTTATTTTTGCCCTCAATTTAGGATCTAGAGTGATTTCTCAGAGTGTAGTCTAGCTTCAGTCTATCCATAGGACAAGGTACAAAGTTGACTGAGCCCTTCCTAAGGATTACACAATCCTCCTCAGACTTCTCCTGTGCCGCAGTGATTTGGCTAAACCTTTGGTGGAATGTTTTTCAAAGTGGCACTGGCAGCGCGGCAACATGGCAGCTTTTGGTAACTCTGTGTGGGCTCTGATGGAACTTCCCCTTAGGCATTAACCTTTTCCTTTCCAAGAATCAGGGGCTGCTCCTATTAGGCAGATCTGCTATTCTGTTCCACCTAGAATATCCCCAAAGGGCTTTTACTCTGATGTAGTAGAGTATGCACCTTAGAGAGAATGTAATTACACTGAAGGCAGGTCCTATCGTTATTTTGTTTCTAGCAAGGAAACAGAAGCCCAGAATAATCAGGCTGCCTGTCCAATGTTGCATAACAAGTAAGCAGCAACCTGCTGGCAGTAGGGATGAAATTTTCTGACTCCCCCTAAACAGGTGTGCCCCTATTAAGCCACTCTGTTTTCATGACTTCTATAAGGAGTCATGAGTTTGAAGGACATTTGACAAGGGGCTGTTGAGAACTGTTAAATGTATTCAGAACTACCAAGTAATAATCAAGTGACTCTTGATTGTACTTCCAGAGTTCTAGACACTAGAATTGGGTATAAGTGGGGTACAAGTTAAATACATGTTGATTTTTAAAAAACCAAATAGAGTAGTGTGAAAAATGTCGTAGAATATGTCAACCATTAGGAAAGCCTTTTTAAAAGGAAATGGAAGAAAACTTCAACTTATCTTAGCGACAGGGCCTGGAAAGTAAAAAAATTACACAATTCTGTTGGCTGAATATTCTCATCTCTATATCCCCTTTAAAGGAACGAGAATACTGACCCAAGGAAGGAATATGCCTTAGAGCAAGTGATGCCCAATATTTATAAACTCATTCATTTTTTAAAACAAATGTTTATTGTTTCTACTATGTGAATGAAACTGTTCTAGGAGCTTCAGCTTACACTGTGGTAGGGGAGACATATCACATACAGACAAATTTGTGAAACTGTGTTAGGCTGTATTAAGTGCTATGAAGAACAGTAGGCAGCAGGATAAGGCAGATGATGGGGTACAGAAGGTACGCTTGAGCTATTTGATAGCGGGTGGAGTGGGAAATGACATTTGAGCAGAAATATGCCTGAAATGCAGGTGTGACCCATATGTCTATCTGAGGACAATATATACTTCAGGGAGAATAAAAAGCCCCAGTGAAGGGGAGGTGTAAATACTGCTACCAGTCAAATGGTAACATATGGATTGCTTCTGTAGACCATGGCCAACAATGAGCTGAAAATGATGTTTCCACCCTGTCAACTTAGAAATATCCACTGCCTACTGATAGTTCTGATTAAACACACACACACACACACACACACACACACACACACACACACCATACCTGTCCCCCCACCTCCCACCGCCCCTGACACACAATCAAGGCAGCAGCCCAAAGTCTCTCTCTTGAATAGTACTACCGAGGGTTGAGAACTGATATAGAGATGATTCTTTTGTCTAAATTAGTCCTGTAACTGAAAGCACTTTGCAATGAGGCCATTCTTTTAGTCTGACAGTGGAGGGCATTCATAGAGAGATGGGAAAAAGAGATTCGTTCCTTGTCCCCTCGGAAGTCACTACTTGAGAAGACAGGAACTTCAGGATCTTGGCTCTTTTCCTTTACTTGGAATGAATCCATAGAATCTTCCCTGGAATGTTGTATAGTACCCCTGAGATAAAGCTGGCTTCAAGCCACGGTAGTGCTCTGCCTTCCTCAGAGGGTTTAGCTTATGTGTATTTAGATGCCTTAACCAAAATGTGGAGCCTTGTGAGCTTACAGGAGCCTAAAAGCTCCATTTATTCCAGAGATGAACAACATCAAATTGGCCCTGCCCCTACTCCATTTCTTGCATTAAAGGGCTATATTAGTCTTGCCATGACGCTAAATCAATTCCAAAGAAAACCATTCGGTATGTGTTTCTTTTGTTAAAGGGACAGATGACGTATTTCAGTTATATTTTGTATCTTATAATCAAATCAATATTCAGGACACTTAAGCAGGGAGAAATTTCCCAGAAATAAATGCATTTTCTATACTCAGAAGAAATCATTTATTATCCTAGAGCTCACATAACTTCCAGGAGACAATCTGAAATATTATTGATGAATCACTACCCTTCATAGTTACAGGTACATGTACAGAGGTGTAGAAGTTAAGGTTTTAGACTGTCTAGCTCAATCTTTATAAAATTCACAGTAGGAGTTCCATAAACATGGAACTTCACATATGGACAGGTATTGTGTGCTCGCCATGGACCAGGCATTGTGTATCAGCACAACCCACTTTATATCACAGTAGCCTCACAATGAAGGTTTTATTGGTACTCGTGCTTTACAGAAGAGGAAATAGATACTTAAAGTAGTTAAACAATACACTTAAATTCATAGAATCAGGAATTGCAAGTCTAAGTCCTCAGTTGTTTGATGTCACAGCCTATGAGCTCAATCATTCTTCAGTGGGACAGTTTTGCGGTAATGAGGGTCAAACAAAGTCACATACTTGGAAGTCCTTGAAATCTGTAAAGAGTTAGGTAACTGCTGCTTTGGACCACTGGATCAAGAGATTACTTTAGGGAAACAGAAATTCTGGACCTCTGCAGCTGTGGCAGGGCTCAACCCATCAAAGAGTGCTGGGCCTGAAAGAGCTGCGAACTGTGCTTATGTTTACTTTTTAGTTCTTAAAGTCTGTCTTTTCTTCGTTTAAAAGATCTTTTTAATTGGCTGAAGTCTCATAATGATATTTTAAAATCCTTAGATTGAGAAGATATCTACGAAGACATTCTAATCTTGGACAGGCATTCATTAGGTTAATGACCTTATATACCGAAAGGTTTCATTTTTGCATCATTAATGTCCTTTTCAAAGTGATCATCGTTTTCCTTCTTCTTAGCTAGCAAAGACTCAGAAAACCACTGAAAAGATCTAGAATTAGTCAAAGATAGGATGTTCCTGCTTGTCCTACCTGCTTTCTAAAAGCTGTATAATGGAAAATGAAGTACCTATAAGTTGGCAACATACCTGGGCTCCAGTTACTAACATACTTAAGAGTCTATAGACACTTAACAGAATGCTAGTGATTATGCCTCTGGTTGGTAAAATAGCTGGCTGATTAGAAATGACATATCCCAAACTAGAACTATTGTCATGGCTTGGTAATGGGAAATAAATTCTTTAAGATCAGAAATAATGTCAGTTATATTTGAAATGACACTGGAAAGCACAAGATAATGGACAATTGTCAGAGGTGAGTAGGGACTAAAACAAGATAATAGGATTTTAAGAATTTGATTTTATTGGTTCTCTCCTCTATTTGCATTTTTCATCAGGATAATCTCTGCCTATAAGTTCTACCCTGAAAATTTTTTTTCTCCTTCAATTTATTCTGGGTGTCTGAGTTGATTGAAAGGCAATAAATGCGTAGTCTTAGAAAGCCTGAATGGGTTGACAGAATTTTGGTCTCTCTGAAAATTCATCTATTGAATTGACAAGACAGTTACATTTTGTGAAGCTTGGAATACCGTCGTCATCATTTCAAGACAACACGAAGCTGAAGCAAAGGCTTCAGGAGAAGCACTGATATGTCCAGATACCCGGAGTATTTCTGAATCTCACACTGGAAGGAACATCCAGATAGCATCTAATCTGTCCACTCTTGTCTAGGAGGAGAGCCTCCTAAGTGTGTGTACTCTCAGAAATCTCCAGAGAAGGACTCCCACACCACTGTCCACTACATTAGTGCTGAGCATGCCTCCAAACTGAAATTCTGCTACAATGAAAACTTGCTGCATACAGTTACCCTCTAGGGCAAAGAAAGAACTGGCCTTCTTCTAACAATGCTTAACCAATTTTTAGCACTCTTTTGCTTGTTCATTTTTCTTTTTGCTTAGCTAAGCCTGTGTTATCTCATTTGATTGGTAGGAAAATGCTTTGGGTTACATACTGTTAATAGTTTTATCTTATAGGTGAGAAAACTGAGGCACAGGGAGCTTAAGTAAAAACTGAAAATGCTATTTTAGCACAGAGGAGAAGGGATAAGTGCGTTGGGGGAGATACAAAAAGAAGTGATATTTGAGTGGTGCCATATTTGCTGAGTAAGAGTTGTATAGCTAGAAATGTGGCAGAAAGGTATTTTAAAGAAAAAAAAAATAGCATGGCCAAAAGCATAGTGTGAGCATGGAAATGTATTTTAGGAAAGATGATTGGACAGATTTTATGAGAGCATCAGTTTTAAGAGTTCCAGGAAAGAATGATGGAGATGGTAGTAGGCGAGGACCAGATTCTTAAATATGCTGGTACTATGAACCATAAAGACTTAGGACCAGAGAAGTATATGATCACTGAGACTTTGGGAAGATAGTCCATAGAGCAGAGTGCAGGATAGAATGGAGAAATAAAATTTTCTAGGAGGTAATTTGGGAATTTTTTACAACAGACCCCAAAAAAGGCACTAAACTGGAGAAATGGAAATAGAAAACAGGTAGATCCAGCCAATGTTGGCAGCACATTAAAGTGGCACGTGGTCAAGTGGGAGGGGTTGACATCCTAGTATTACAGCCTTGGTTTAATAAGAAGTAAACCAAGAATGAAAATTCCAGATGATTGAAACAGTAATAGTTCTCTTCCAGTTTGATGTCATCTTAAGTCTTGTCTATAGACACATTCAATCAAGGGTACGTTTGCACGTGAAAAGCCTTCAGCTTTAAAATTTACCTAGCTGTGATTCTGACTTTGGAAATCCTAGTGATGCAACCCTGTTACACGCCTAAGTGAACAGAAAAAAAAGGAGGACCATGTGGCACAGAAAATAATTCTCAACTGCAGATATAATCTTTTAATAGTAGGAATTAGTTTTATAAAAAATATTTTCCAAGAAATGCTTTCTCATAAGATTATCTCTATGTGTATGTGGGGATCAAAAATATAAATCGTCGTCTTGTACTTTTGTAATCTAGGGCTTGATGTCTTTTGCCACAGGACTTCAGGATGTATTATTAACACTAAATGGACAAAAGGGAGGAAGAAATGAGGAAAAAGGAAAGGGCTATTGTGACATCGGTGAAATATATTCTGGAAGATACATTAACTTGATTTCTTAATAAGTACCAAAGATGTCATCATATTCAATAGGGTTTTGTAATCTGAAATCACTGGATACACTTCAGGGATTCAAGAACTTCCTGATGCAGAATACATTTGCCTGGGGAGAGGCTCTACAGATGTCATCAAATCCTTAAAGGGACCCATGACACCCCAAATCAAACAAATCACTGTTAATTTTATGAAGTGCCTGACTCCACAGAACAGATACAACCATGAACTTGAAAAAATGAATTAGAGAAGTTCCTAATTTAAAAGATGTCTGTGTTTGTGCTTTGAGAAAATAAAAGAATTTCCATTAGCTAATTAGCACCTTCTAATTTTTTGCTTCTCTTACCTCATATCATATTTAGATATTTAGATAGAAATTCTTTCCTTCCTTCCTTCCCTCTTTCCCTCCCTTCCTTTCTTTCCTCTTTTCTTCCTTCTACCCTCCCTCCCTCTCTCCCTCTCCTCCTTCCTTTCTTTCTTTTTTTAGGGAAGTACCCGAGGCATATGGAAGTTTCCAGGCTAGGGGATGAATTGGAGCTGCAGCTGCCAGCCTACGCCACAGCCACAGCAGCACATGAGTCACATCTGCGACCTCTACCACAGCTCATGGCAGCACTGGATCCTTAACCCACTGAATGAGGCCAAGGATTGAATCTGAAACATCATGGATACTAGTCAGCTTTGTTACTGCTGAGCCACAATGGGAACTCCCTGGATAGAAGTTCTTAAAGCTGAATTATATCAGCAGTCTGAATGAACTAGTGAAATACAATGTGTTTTCTCTATTATTATTTATACTTTGGCTCTTTATATCTAAGGAGGTTGGATAGATTTCAGAAACCATTTAGTTCAACACTTAGCTACAGGCAAATCCACAGCCCAATCCTCCCAGAGGGAGGACTGTTTATTTTTAAGAATCTGGAGTTCCCCATCCTTTCCTAGTGATCTGTGTCAGAGCAGAAACTCCTGGGACTTGAAGATTTTCAAGGAGACAGTCTCGGCACTGTATAAACACAACAGAGCTTCTCCCTCTGTGGGTGTTGTCTAGTCCAGGAGGCTCCAGCCTTCCATGGAAGGTAGGATGTCACCATGTGTGTGGATAAATGCTCTAGAAATGATGGTGAGGCTAGTGGGCATTTAAGAATAGAGAATAAACAACAAGGACCTACTGTATAGCACAGGGAACTGTATTCACTATCCTGTAATAAACCATAATGGAAAAGAATATGAAAAAAAAATATAAAACCGAACACTGCTGTACAGCAGATAATAACATTGTAAATCAACTATACTTCAATAAAATAGATTTTAAAAAAGAAAAGATAAGAAAATGGACAGTCTCTTCCCAAAGGAAACTATCCTCCAAAGATGGGAGCTTGAGGAGGTGACCCTAAGGAGTTTGTCCTCTAGTTTCCCTGATGACATTTCTCCTTTTGGCCCCAGGGCTATACCTCAGAGGTCCCCAGGCACAGACCTAATCAGGAAGGCAGAATACTGATGCAGTGTAGTTGAAAGCCTTTCATGAGAGGCTAAGATACATGGCCAGCAATGAACCCTCAACAACAAGGAAGGCCCTGAGGCATCAGAAGTGGCTGGTCCAGATCACATGCCACTGTGGATTTCAAAGCAAATGGGGACAGAGACAAGGAATATTAGCTCACAGCTGGGAAACATCACTGGAGGAGAGAGGGCAACTTTCCTGAGGCCTGGGGTGTGGGAGCATCAGAAATTTATATCCTATGCTCTACCTGAATTAGCAGGTCTGGATTGGCATGTTTTTGGCTAGAACTCTAGGTCATGGGTACCTGAGTGGGCATCATAGGTCCTGGAAAGGAAGGTAAATCTCTGTAAATCCGCACAAACTAGTGCTGTGGAATAGGCGGAACCACCAGGGAAGATTTTAATCAGGCAAGGGGTTTTTCTTTTAAAAATTTAGATTAATTTTTCCTATGTTGAGGTCCAAATTGGTACTGCACTCTTTGGACTTACTCCATTAAGCAGTGAAGCAGAGCAGTGAACAGGGCAGGCTCTGGGTAGATCCTGGATTCTCAGTGGCTACTCATAAGCTATGTGAATGAACACAAGTGAAGCACTGAACCTTTGAAATCCTGTTTCACCACTTGCAAAATGGGCATGATTGTAAACCAGAAAGCTTGAATGATGCCTGGCACAGAGGAAGTTTTTACATAAGGCTGTGAGAACTGGGTAAAATGAGCATAAGGTGGCACAGTGTCTGCCAAAGTTCAGTAAGTGGTACTTCTGCTACTATTATTACTGTCAGTGACAACAATGATGGCACTAAAAAGTGACAGAGAAAGGACAGCCCATGTGTCAGGATCCCAGAAAAAATGGGGAGAAATACAGTGACCTACACTAAGCAAGGCTTAACATCTTGAATCTTTAAGGGAAAAGAAAGAAGCACACAATGATAATAAATTAGGGCGAATATTGGGAGTATGGAGAAATGATCATCACCGTTTCTTTTTATTTGTGTTTATTGTGTGGTGGGGGGGTGATTACCAGCTTTATTTGAATGTTTTATAAGCTGTTGGATTTATTTACTGAGAATGAACAGATAAATAGGGATGCTATTCAGCTGTGTCATGTCATGGCTTCTCATCAGCTCTTCCACTAACTTCCAGACAAGGTTAATTAACGAGGGAAGCTCGCTGTGGAGGAGGAGGGGTGAGCTGGAGTTGTTGGACGATTCATCTTGCTGGGGGTACTGTGGCTGAATGAACTCTTATGTGAGCACTTCTGGGGAGAGGAGTAAGCACTGGATGGAGACTTTCAGGATGTCTTGAGAAAGATTTACTGTCAGAGGAGTAAGATCATTTTAACATTATATATGATTTGATAGAAATCAGAACAGCTTCTAAATCTTTTCTAATCATGGATGTCTGCTTTTTTTTCCTCTTTTTTGGGGGGGAGGGTACACCTACAGCATATGGAAGTTCCCAGGCTAGGGGTCCATTCAGAGTTACAGCTGCCAGCCTACACCACAGCCACAGCAACGCAGGATCTGAACCATGTATGTGACCTACAACACAGCTCACGGCAACGTCGGATCCTTAACCCACTGAGAGAGGCCAGGGATTGAACCTGCATCCTCAGGGATACTAGTTGGGTTCCTTATTGCTGAACCATGATGGGAATGCCTCAAGGTTATACTTTTTAATATTTTATTTTCCTTTTTAGAGTAAGGGGTCTTTAATCCTAAGCCTGAGACGCTCCCAAAACACTTCTTCCGTATGTGTTCTGGAGGTCCCTTTTCACTCACTTCTCATAGGTAACATGCCACCTCCTCAGGGAGACCTGGGACCCTAGCTAAGGTGGTCCCCACCAGCCACTCCCTCATATTACCTTGCCTCACTCTCTGCCTAATCATGCAGCCTAGTGGTTAAGTGCATGGGAAGTGGAGCCAGACTCCTAGGGTTCAAACCCCAGCTCTGTCTCTTCAGTGTGTGACCTTAGGTATGCTGATTAACTTTTGGAACCTTAGTTTCTTCATCTGTAAAATGGAAGCAATGAACATACTTTCCTTCTGGATTGCTGTGAGGATTCATACACAGAACCTGTCCCACGCTCAGCCCACTATAGCGTGCACAAATGTTAGCTATTGTTTTAGTCTTCATGGTTCTCCAAAATCACTTTCTTTCTTTATTTGCTTATTGTTGTCTGTTTCCCCCATTAGGTAGCAGTCAGCAGGAACTTTCTGTTGTTCAGTGCTCAGTTTAAGATCTCGAATAGGCTCCATATTAGGAACTTAATAAATATTTGCTGAACTAATGAACGAATGGTCTATTAATATTTAAGAAATTACCTTGTCCAATTTCAGGTCATGTAGAAAACACAGGTGGACTGAGCTGCCCGGATGACAAACAGAACCCAAGCCACTTGGTCTCTTGCCTAGACTATTTCTCCATATTATTATTACCACACCCCCACTTTTGGGCCTAGCTAAAATTTTTCAGAGCTTTACAATCTCTAGTTTGTTGCATGAACACAGTAATACTTTTTGTTGGGTTTCAAAAAATTATCTAATGATACAAAATTATACTAGATACTGCCTTTTCAAAATATCTCTCACTTCTTCCACCCTTCTTCCCTTATGGGATATGCCTGCTACAAACCAGTAGAAACCAGGAATGGTGAAGAACCAATGGGGACAGACAGGAAAGTTGGAATGCCACGAAAGCATCTTTCTACCAAAATGACAATGATCACTACTGCCCCTATAGTTTGCTTGTAGAATTCCAAACTAGCAAAGACTACACAGTTAACAACTAATAAATGTACAGTGTTTAGCAAGGCAGGAAAATACAAAATGGTCCTAAGGATTCTGTTCTCTGTCTACCGACATACTCCTTTGTAACAGGCCAAGAAACCCCTCTGTAGGTGCAGCTAATGCACACAGGCACTGTCCAGGTGTCTCTCCTTTGCTTTGAAACCTCAGTGTGGCTTTCAGGGTGTAGCTCAGCTAAAGCCCTTCTGAGAAGGACCTGCTTTCCCACTTCCTTCCTTTTTTACAGAAGAATTAATATCAAGGCGAATGCCTGATTCTGACTTTTCTGCAGCTGCCAGTCTCCTGATGACTTATGTAAGGTTTTCAAGGCCTGACGAGAGTGACCGTTACCATCCCTGACAAGGCTGTGGTCTCATTCTGCAAGAGCTAGGCTTCTGGAAGCTCTAGACTCTCCAGTAGGGAAGGGTCATGCCGGCCGCAGCCACAGTGCATCCCATTTCTGCTTGCCCTCCTCATATAATAAATATTGTTGGACAGATTGGTTAGTGTGTTGCAAATTGATAACATTCAGGTTGCCAAAGGCATTTCATAAATTTTACTGGTCTTAATTTATGTTGCTATAGTAACAGAAACATTGGAATTCCCCAAGATTAGAAAACTTTTACATCTTTAACCTTAGAATGATAATAACGTAGATGATGACTCTGGACCTGGTCTTTGCTGTTGGATGGAACACATCCTCTATATGTGGAGTGTTCTGTGGATGCTAAGATATGGCTGACTGTTCAATCATTGTAATTTCAAAATTAGGATTTCTGACATTCAACCTGATTTTCTTATCTATATGTGTGAATCTTGGTGGCCAAGATGTTACTAAAATGGACAGCCTTTCTCTCAAGAGAAAGGAGGGACTGGAAGAGGGAAGTGGGAGAAGTAGAATTCTTATAAGTAAGTAGTAGTTCTAGAAGACTCATCTTAAGGACGGATGTGAATCTGGCTCACCTTCTCCATCAAAGTGAATTTCTAGCATGTGCTGAAGCACTTGATGCATTATTAACACGTGTTTTAAGAAAAGACACTCTGTTGAGGCATTTAGTGCACCAGCTCTGTCTGAAGTGAGAAAGAGAGGGATAATGAATCCCCTGCCTTGAGACAGGAAGGTAACTAAGAACCCCGTGGGCTGCGTGAGATCACATGTCTTGATTATACGGACCCAGAGCAGCTGGGAAACTCGATGCAAATGACCTAGGATTGACCTGAGACAGAAGTCTTTCCCCTGCTGGAGCCCGGCTTACCTTATATCCTGATGATTTGATGTGCACGCCGCGTTTGGTCAGAGTAGATTTCATTCGGATGAAAAAGGAACGCTCAAGGGTGTTGTCAGTGGTTAGCAGACTGGGGCTGGTTGATTCCACTGAAGAATACAAAAATACATACACATGATTTAGATCTCCACACAGCCCCTCTCAGCTACTGCTCAGGTGCAACCCTTGAGTTCACTAAAAATAAATGACTGATGGGTGCCAAGAGCGTAGTAATCAATTTACCTCATTTAGAAAATGTTTACTTTGCAGAAAAGAAAAAAAATTAATGTATCTGGAGAAACTCCATCCCAGTTTCTAGCAAGAGCTTTTCAGGTCTTTTCAGTTCCAGCAGCTCCCCAGTGGGGTTTGAGAGTAGCTAAGTAACTGTTGCCCAACTTGAGCCTTGGCTGGTGTACATGGAGAGAACAGTCACAAAAAAGAAGGACCCTGGAGATTTATGGGATCAACCAAGACTCAGGCAGAGGTGCTTCTGATGACACGATGACTTGTTTTTGTTCTCTCCGCAAATGCCTTCTTGGATCATTTGCTTACTGGGGAGTTCTGAGAACCATGGAACCATCAAGGTTGGGTACTCACACCCTGGCCTGTTTTCTTGTCCTCCTGAGTTAGTTCCCTTCATGCTGGGGAATAAGAGACATGAAGTCTTCTCAATGGACTTGAGATAGAGGGCTGAGAATGGGATATACAGACAGGAACAAAAACTGCTTTACTTCTTTGCTTCAGATATGAGAAATCCTTGTTTGTTCTCTGAAGCAAGGGAGTATTTAGACTAAGCAGAATGTGTTTTTACTTAGGAAACTTAAAATGGTAGTTTGCAGTCATACCGATCTAAAATCACCTTTATGCAAATGGGCCAGAATACAATGTACATCTCTTTTCTTTAAAAATAAGCTTCTAAGGAGTTTTATAAATTTAAGTATTTTCCCCAAAAGACAGTAATTTGGGGGCTTTAAAGCCTAATAATACTCTCATTTTACTCTTTTAAAAGAGTACTTCAAAGTTTTTCTTATTCTCAAGTTCAAAAAATATATGTGTCCAACAATAAAATAGAATTTCTTTTGAGCAGTTTCTACATGAACACTGATTTCCTCTGGGGTGAAGGTAAAGAATATGTTAATAAAGAGATTTAAGAATTAAGTAGGTGTGAAAATAGCTATTAAAACCCCCAAATAGGCAACACAAGCTTTTAAATCTTAAATTATGAAATGTATTCCATATTTTTTAAGGGAAAGAAACATCTATTTTTTATATTAAACTTGATTCTCAGATGAAAGAAGAATGAGAGCTGCTATAATAACAGAAGCCTTGCTCTTTGTGGTCTGGGCTTTTCTTGTATCATTCTTGTCTTAATATGACTATATTTTCCTCTATTTATGGCACTTCCATTCTGGGGTGATGGAACCACTGACAAGTGTCCCTTCTTATGTGTCTCTTAAGATTTTCTTTTTTTTTTTTTTTGTTATAGAGAGCACGGATCTGATGTCATTTTAAATGTACAGCTTTTTATCACTCGAGGGAAAAGCAGAGCCATGTTATATTTAGTACTTTCATTTCTTCTGATTAAATATGAATTACTATGAAATTTTTCTCATCATCTAACACGCCATAATACGCCAACAGCTTTTTAATACACTATATAAGCACAAACTTCTGCTCTAAGAGTTTAATTTGCCCCTCTAATCCAATCACATCAACCTTATTTCTCTTATCAGAGATTCCCATTTTGAATTAAATGAGCTCATTAGTTTTAATCAAAAGCAGAGAGATCAAAACTTAAACGTAAATGCTTTAGATCAGAACTGTCAGTCAGCCGTGCAGTTCTATTTTACTAAAACACAAGATCAGAGACCCTTAGAACCAATTTTTCTCGTAAGGGATGCCGAGAGCTTGAAGATGCTATATCCCTTTTTTTTTTCCCCTTCCTCCCAAGGACAGATTATACATTTAAGGTTAGACTTAATTTATAGCAGTTTTTCATCCTGGTGGAAATGGAAAAGTATGCCAATCTACTAGTGGCCCTTTCACATTTATTGGCCCTGGTCCTCAGAGACTTGAACTAATGTGAAGCCATCAGTATCCACACCACAAACTCAGCCTTAACAATTCAGCTCTGTTCGGCAAGATTGTGTTTGTAACAGCAGAGGGAAAATGTGACTTCCCAGAAAAGTGAACTGTGTTTTAGGGCTGGGGTCCAGGATACCCTGACTCAGTAAGGAAGGAAGGAACCATGTAACCCTGAAAAGGTGGGTAATGCAGACATCGTTAGAAATTATTATTGTTTTCAGTATGTGGAACTGCACAGGTAAACACTTAGCATGCACTTTGGAGACCCTGGTGTGGGAGACCTAAGCTTTGTGTGTGCTGTGTCCTCCTCTGGCTGGGCAGTGAATGGGACCTCTCCCTCCACAACCCACTGTGTTAAATTTCTGGCACATACAGGGATGGCAGTGAGTAAACCCAGCACAACTAATGTGAGAGGAATGCTGAGGTCAGATTTTGCCCCATTGAAGTTCAGATTGGAAATCTAAACCAGTCTTCAAGCTTTATTTTCAAGAGCGTGAGGGTGGGTGGAGGTGGTCAGGAAGAAGGAGAGAGGGCAACTTAGAAGAGTTGGGTTTCTGATGAAGATGTCTGCTTTCATTCCACATGGCTTGTTAGTGCTGAGGACAGGGGCAGAAGTAACCTGCCATGCCGGCCCTTTCAAAGGGACACTTAACAAACTCATCCCCGTGTGTGTGTGTGTGTGTGCCTTGTCCATGTTTCCTCAAGGGCTAGCGAGTATGCTCAGGTTATCCCAGCTCTGAAAGAGGTGTCGCTCGTGTAAAGAGACATATCATTTGCATGTGACAGACAAGAGCAGCAGCTTCGGAAGAGAAGCTTTCTAAGTGTCTCAGGTGAGAAGCATGGATTGTGTGAAGGCTCTATTGGGAGAGAGCCAAGGGAGCATGGCCTGGGTGACTGTGCGACATGACTGAATAGAGAAGGAAGTTGTCTGCGTGTGTGTGTGTGTGTGTGTGTGTGTGTGTGTGTGTGTGTGTGTATTCTGGGCAGATGTGAAGAGAGAACAAAGGAGTGAGAAAACTATCCTTAAGACTGATGCTCTAGGAGTTCCCATCATGACTCAGTGGAGACGAATCTGACTAGCATCCATGAGGATGCAGGTTTGATCCTTGGCCTCGGTCGGTGGGTTAAGGATCAGGCATTTTTGTGAGCTGTGGTGTAGGTCACAGATGAGGCTTGGATCTGGTGGTGTTGTGGCTGTGACGTAGGCAGGCAGCTACAGCTCCGATTTGATCCCTAGCCTGGGAACCTCTGTATGCCTTGGGTGTGGCCCTAAATAAATAAATAAATTAAAGACGGATGCTCTATAAAGACTGCAAAGCCAGTCTACATCCAAGAAGCATTTTAGGGGGCTTTCTAGATATCACACTCTTTTCTGTCAACTTTTTGAGGCAGGCTGTGATTGCTGCATGATTGGATAAGAAATTTGGGATCCAGAGAAGTTATATCTGCTGCCTGAGACACAGGAGAAATGGGCAGGTCAGACTGGATTAAGTGGTCAAAGCTGAGATATGGTTAGTTTTGAGCTATGAATTATAAACGAGAAACTGAAAGAGGGGAAAAAAAACAAGACCCGCACAACTGAAAGCCAGATAAAGAAATAGACTCTCCTTTGCTGTGTCTCAAGGGCCTCAAGTTTTAAATAAATCTAAATGATCTCAGCTCTTGAAATGTCAGTTTTTGCATATTTTGTAAAATTTCCAGAACAATTTATAGCAAAAGTTGTAATAATTTTTATGTTGGCAAATGCCAGCATAATGTGAAAGCATATCTTTGTTGTTCTGCATCTGTTTATGATTCCCTAACCGGTACTGTGGCTAGTGCTTCCTTATAATTATGAAGGGGCAGCGGTGGGGAAGGTAGGGGAGGAGGAGGTGGCTGCAAACCTTCTAGTTTTCACTGGCCAATCCGAGGGCCAGGTGTATTCTGAGCACTTTCTGGACCCTCTGCAGGGTCCGTGCAAGTGGACGAGGCCAAAGCATAAAGAGGGCCTTTCCTGGAGTTCCTGTTGTAGGGCAGGGGAATTGAATCCATCTGGTATTCATGAGGACATGGTTTTCAATTCCTGGCCTCACTCAGTGGGTTAAGGATCCAGCATTGCCGTGAGCTGTGGTATAGGTCGCAGATGTGGCTTGGATCCCGAATTGCTGTGGCTCTGATTTGACCCCTAGCCTGGGAACTTCCATATGCCATGGGTGAGCCCCTAAAAAGACAAAAAAAAAAAAAAAAAGAGGGCCTTTCTTTATAGCACACTCCAAATGTTTGCAGTGCCATCCTAGGGTCAGAGCTCAACTATCATCCAATCCTGACCTGACTGGAGTGGGAGAGAAAAGGAAAGTTCAGTTTTGAGGAAACTCTCTTACTCCTCAGTGTGAACAAAGTGTTTTTTCCTTTTAAAGGTGAAGTGGAGTCGGGCTAAATTGCCAAGCCCAACTTATGTTAATGTACCTTCCCCATTTCACTGCCTAAATGCATCTTGCCTTTTGCAGATGTTCTGTGCAGTGCCAATAACCAAAGGACTTTCATAACGCAAGGGAAGAGATGTTGTTTCAGTTTGCAATTACCTTAATAAAGCCACACTGTTTCATTGAGGTGTGCTGTTAGCTTTGTTAAGATACTGATGTATTCCAGGACTTGAATGTGAGTAGTTGTCAAATATGTGACAAGTTGTATCTTTCCTTACAAAAGTTTTCCTGCACTTCCTCAGCTGCTTGGAAGTTAGGTTTGATCATGTGTCCTTATGTGGCCAACAGAGTGTGAGCAGAAATCATGGCATCATTCCCAGGTGGAATGTTCAAGAATGTTCACGAATTCAGGTGGAATGTTCTCTTTCTCTGCTGTGATGAATATCAGCATTTCAGATGGTGGCTGTCATTTTAGATCAGCCTAGGTCTTAGAATGAAAATGTGGGATAGAACCCTTAGTGCGTCTTCACAGAAATAAATCTTTGTTGTAATTTGGGGATTGTTTTTTAATTGGAGCCCATAGTGACTGAGACACACACAAAATCTTTATTCTTATATAAATATATGCTGTCCATGTTTCCCAGATCATCAGTGGCAGAGCACACAGACATGAACTGTTTGTCTGATTCCAAAGTTTATAATATGTCCAATATACTGTTCTAACATTTAATTATATCCTTGTTTTTAGCTCTTAAGCTAGGGCAGCAGGGTAGAGACAGATTAATTTGGATTCCCTGTAGCACATAGCCTGGTTCCTTGTGCCCATAGTAAAAATTTATATATATATATATATATATATATATATATATGCATTTTATGTATATATACACATATTATTTATATATATTTAGTATATCCAATAATGAATATTCATTAAACATTGATTTTAATGTAATAGCTCTTTCCAACAGTTTTAGGCCAGTGGTAAAAATAAATCTTTTCTCATGGCAGTTGTCTCAGTGGGTTTTATGTTTGTTCAGGGTGAAAACTGGTAACTTTAAAATGCCACAGGAGTTCCCATCATGGCTCAGTGGTTAATGAGGACGAGGGTTTGATCCCTGGCCTTGCTCAGTGGGTTGGGGATCTGGTGTTGCCGTGTGAACTGTGGTGTAGGTCACAGATACGGCTCAGATCACACATTGCTGTGGCTGTGGTGTAGGCCAGTGGCTACAGCTCTGATTTGACCCCTAGCCTGGGAATCTCCGTATCCTGTGGGTGTGGCCCTAAAAAGACAAAAAAAAAAAAAAAAAAGCCGCAAAATTTTTAATACTTCTCCTTCCAAAAGGTGGTGCCTGCTTCTTCTCCCCTAGTGTAGGCTGGTCTGGGTGACTTCTTTTTTTTTTCTTTTTAGGGCTGCACCTGCAGCATATAGAAATTCCCAGGGTAGGGGTCAAATTGGAGCTGTAGTTGCCGCCTTCACCACAGCTACAGCAATGTTAGATCTGAGCCGAGTCTTGAGACCTACACCACAGCTCATGCCAGATCCTTAACCAACTGAGCGATGCCACAGATTGTACCTGTGTCCTTATGGATACTATTCAAGTTTGTTATTGCTGAGCTACAATGGGAACTCCCTTGGTGACTTACTTCTAATAGCATGTAGCAGAGTTGGTGGTGTTTGATTTGGTCATAACAGGCATTGTGGATTCCCTGTTGCTCCCTCCCAGGTCATTCACTCTGAGGGAACCAGCTGCCATGTTGTGCAGACACTTGAGCAGCCCCGTGGGGAGGCCAGTGTAGTGAGGAATTGAGGTGTCCACCCATAGTCACGTGAGCGAGCTTAGACATGGACCCTCCTGCCCTACCCAAGCCTTCAGATGACTATGCTCTGACTGACATCTCCATGGCAACCTCATGAGAGATCCTGAGCTAGAACTACTCAGACAAGCTGCCACTGGACTCCTGACATGTAGAAATCATGTGGGATATCTTCACTTTTTAAAATTTGTCGGTATTGGAGGTAATTTGTTATGCAAAGATAGAGAATATAACATCCAGGTGGAATGACATTTTGAAAAAAAATCATGGCTTAGCCGTGCTTTGATATATGACAACCATGTATGTCAATAAAACTTGCGATTTTTGAGAAGGAATACATTGCCCAGAATTTCAGTACATGGTGAATTCACACATGTAAGGAAAACTACCTGCTATGATGATTTGCGTAAGGGGAGTCTGTGTTTTCAAAGGTAAACGCTTAACCGGTTTTATAAAAAGTGCAGTTTGCAAAAGGTCCTATTAACAGTGTCACCTGCAAGACTGTGAAATCTTGAAAGGCAGACTTGATGTCTTACATTTTGCTTTTTTTGTATTTACTCCCTGCCCTTCTCCAGCCCTCCTCAGACTCCCAAGGGCCTAAGACTGTATTTTATATAAATAGGCACCCAGTTTGCATGTCAAATAGAATAATATTCTGATGCTTTCTTTTAAGAATTATTCACTTCACCCCTGCTCATTCTTTCACACCAAACATCTTGTCCCGAGAAGTCTTTGTTTTTCTTTTTTTTCATGAGAAGGAATCATTATGTCCTCTTCTTGTATTCATCTCTATGGAAGCATTTTCTCGTGTTATTTTGAGAGCCATGGAGCAGTGGGTTTGGTCGTTAAAAGAGGATTGGCCTGATTTTACCCAGAATTAGAGAACACTTAGTTCTCTGTGTTTTGAGAGTGGTTTTTATCCCACTGGCCTGTCCTCTATCAGGTAGCAGGGTGACTTTGAAGGGGTGATGGCCCTTGGCAGAATAGAATACACTGAGGTCCTTGGCCACTGGTGGCAAGGCAGCACCCACCATTTCTACCACCTTTTGGATGTTAGGCAAACGCACTTCAGCCCTTACACTCTGGCTCAGCCATCAGCCTCTATCAGCTTCCCTGCTTGCTCTGGAGTAGGGAGGCAAAGGCCAGTTTACGGAAGTCTCATTAGGGCTGATGTCTGCTCCCACTCAATTGTGAATCTTCAGCTTTGTTTAGAAACTTGTGAATCATTAACGGAAACTCTAGAGCAGAGCTGTGAAAATAAGCGTGGTTCCGTAATGATGTCATAAACATCTTCCAAAGTCACATTAAAAGTAATTCGCCAGAAAAAGGCAAAAATAATAATCTGCCAGCCAATGCCACCTGTCGGCACCGACTCGCCAGCAATATCTGCCGGCCTGAGATGAGAATCGCAATGCAGAAGGCTGCCTTTTGGGTTTCCCTCGCCTGGTGGGGGCTGCTGCTTGGGGAGGCTGTCCCCTGAGGGAGAGAAGAGCCTTCAGCGGCCGCCTGCTGCTCCACAGTTGGTGTTTGGAGGATACCACTCTGGGGAAATGCACACAGTGAAAGAGTCAAGCTGCTACCAGTGGGTGTTTCTATCCACAACTACTAAGCCTCAGGAAAGTTCAAGGGGAAAGACTGGGAATTGTAAAGAGAGCCTAGGAGAGTAGGAGGCATCCAGAGTGACCCATTCTGCAGCAGGCCGAGCACTCCAAGTAGCCTGCTGTCTGAATACTACGAGCAAGTATTTTAAATCTTATTGGAGACGCCCTATAAATGTTGCCACTTGAGGGATCTATTCTGGGAGAAAAATATAGCACGTCCTCCCGGGATGCTGCTTGGATTCCATTACCAATATTGCGTAGGGGATCGAGTTGTGGCAATGCTTTTATCATGACTATAAAGTGGTTACGAGCCAATTCCTCATATAAAACATACTCAATAACACTGAGGCTCTTTTTCCCCTTTTCTGTTTCCTCCTTTTATTTCCTTCCTTCCTTTCTTCCCTTTATTTTATTTTATTTTTTTAACAACAAACATGATGTCAGACAAAGGGCATCAGGACTTAGTCTTTGTAGTACAGAACAAAATAACAATACATAAACACCTTTGTGAAGGCAGCTTGAAACCCCATGTTTTCTATTAAAAAGTCATGTTCAATCTTCACTGTTGATAGAACCGAATAGCTAACACAGGGAACATTGTATATCAGAAAGGTCAATAGTTATTATGAGCTACAAATATATTTTTTTCTATCCTTCAGGCTGTTTAGCGCATATCACAGCATGAGCAGCTGTCTTCTTTAATGCTTTTAAAATTAGAATCCCAAAGAGGAAGAAAAAATTACGGTTGCCATGATTGCTCTTTGCTTTTGTAAGTTTACTTTAATATACTATTTTATATACATGAATCTTCCGTGCAGCCTATCCATGGGGCAGTAACTGGTTGCCAGTATCTAGCTCAACTGCCATGTTTATTTTCTTAGCATTCTGGCCAGAACTCCATCTCAGGCACAGATGTTGTCGACATACCATATTTTCAAAAGAAGTTGTATAGAGGAGTCTGGTTACAGAGGCGCTTGCAAACATACACATATGCATTCTGCCTTTTCACTGCTTTAAAGCTCTGTGACTAACAACAACAATGCCATGTGATGAGAAACAGTTAGGCAGCTCTGGGTGAAAAATTAGGCAGTGATTCAAACCATTGATACACAAAGTATGACTCTCCACATGAAGGCAGGGGGGACCGAGAGTGCACCTTTTAGACTGCTAAAGGCTGATCTTCTCCCCATGCCTGGAATTCCTTGCCCTTACTCAGCACATAGCTCTAGAGAAAATGAGTGTTTTATTTAAATTTTTTAATTATAGTTGATGTACAATGTTCTGTCAATTTCTGCTGTACAGCAAAGTGACCCAGTTATATATATTCTTTTTCTCTCTATACTTTTTCTCTATATATTATTTTCCTCATATTATCGTCTATCAGGTTCTATCACAAGTGATAGGATATAGTTCCCTGTGCTGTACAGTAGGACCTCATTGCCTATCCATTCTAAATGTAATAGTGTGCATTTACTAACCCCGAACTCCCTGTCCACTCCACTCCCTCCCCCTTCTCCTTGGCGACCACAAGTCTGTTCTCTATGTCAATGAGTTTGTCTCTCTTCTGTAGATAGGTTCATTTGTGCCATATATTAAATTCCACATATAAGTGATATCATATGGTATTTGTCCTCTTTCTGACTGACATCACTTAAATATGAGAGTCTCTAGTTCCATCTATGTTGCTGCAAATGGCATTAGTTTGCTCTTTTTATGGCTGAGTAGTATTCCATTGTGTATATGTACCATATCTTCTTTTTTTTTTTCATCTTTTTGCCATTTCTTGGGCTGCTCCTGCGGCATATGGAGTTTCCCAGGCTAGGGGTCTAATCGGAACTGTAGCTACCGGTCTACACCAGAGCCACAGCAACACGGGATCCGAGCCGCGTCTGCAACCTACACCACAGCTCATGCTGGATCCTTAACCCACTGAGCAAGGCCAGGGACCAAACCCGCAACCTCGTTGTACTACCTCTTCTTGACCCATTCAGCTACCGATGGACATTTAAGTTTTCATGTCTTGGCTATTGTGAATAGTGCTGCAGTGAACATATGGGTGCACATCCCTTTTTGAATGAAAGTTTTGTCTGGATATATGCCTGGGAGTGGGATTGCTGGATCATAGGGTAGTTCTATATTTAGTTATCTGAGGAAACTACATACTGTTTTCCATAGTGGTTGTACCAATTTGCTTTCCCACCAACAGTGTAGGAGGGTTTCCTTTTCTCCACGCCCTCTCCAGCATTTGTTATCTGTAGACTTATAAATGATGGCCATTCTGACAAAGTATTTTAAATAGCACAGGTAAGCACATATTAGATATAAGAGCTCACCTAGTTTTTGTTCAGTTATTTTATTTTATTTTTTTGTCTTTTTGCCATTTCTTGGGCCACTCCCGCGGCATATGGAAGTTCCCAGGCTAGGGGTCCAATCGGAGCTGAAGCCGCCGGCCTACACCAGAGCCACAGCAATGCTGGATCCGAGCTGCGTCTGCAACCTACACCACAGCTCACGGCAACGCCGGATCGTTAACCCACTGAGCAAGGGCAGGGATCGAACCCACAACCTCATGGTCCCTAGTCGGATTTGTTAACCACTGTGCCACGACGGGAACTCCCTGTTCAGTTATTTTATATTTTATTTTATTTTATTTTATTATTTTATTTTATTTTATTTTTGCTTTTTAGGGCCACACCCATGACATATGCAAGTTTCCCAGCTAGGGGTTGAATTGGAGCTCTAGCCACTGGCCTACACCACAGCCACAGCAATGCCAGATCTGAGCCACATCTGTGACCTACACCACAGCTCATGACAACACTGGATCCTTAACCCACTGATTGAGGCAAGAGATAGAACCTGCATCCTCAGGGATACTAGTCAGACTCATTACCACTAAGCCACAGTGGGAACTTCCCAATTATTTACATTAAACACATATTAAGTATCTGTAATGAGCTGGGACTGTTCATAACAGTGCTTCCTTTAGGAGGAGAGGAAAATATACAACAGTTTCTGGTAGTGATAATGCTCTGAAGAAGAGTGATTCAGGGCAAGAGGCTAGTGATTGATGAGGGTCTGTTTTGGTTGTGTGGTCACAGGAGGCTAAGTCAAGTGGATATCTGGATGAAGATGCCACACCCCTGTGCTCAAGGTTCAAACTGTAAATTTGTGACTCTGCTTTGACAAATAGCTTTACAGAAAATTATTATTTGGATAAGT
The DNA here is from genome assembly GCF_054392235.1 of Sus scrofa. Taxonomy (NCBI): domain Eukaryota; kingdom Metazoa; phylum Chordata; class Mammalia; order Artiodactyla; family Suidae; genus Sus; species Sus scrofa. The sequence goes on from NC_139389.1 coordinate 74,583,676, forward strand.
ATGTGCTGGTGATGATGAAATTCTAGAAATGTTACCTTTTGGATTTTTGTCCAACAATAAAATAAGTGATATACTAAAGACAAATAATTTACCATGTAGGACACTAAGGGAGGAATTACCATCTATTATCCAGAGTGTCCAGGCCTCCCAGACGAATCCCCTGGCATTGCCATTTCTTTGGGATCTGCAGAGGGAATGGCTTCAGCAGATCAGTAGAAAAGTGGGATAAAGGTTGAGTAAATAAGTGATATACCTCTCTTTGGTGAATTTTGGTGATGAAAATAAAGAGAGCTGATATGTTTATTGATTGAGAAGACTGAGTTTGAAGTTGTCTGTATTAGAAATGCTAATGGAAGAATTTAAATCCTAAGGGATAGTTCATCAGTAACAGAGAAAGAGAGGTGAGCCTCTGAAATGGAGGGAAAGAACAAAAGGAGCCTGTGGGAGAGAAAAGGGAGTGGGGGGGGGAGTGGGATGGGAAGGGGGTGGAACAACTTAGTCTCAACAGAGTAAAGGTCGTTTGCTGAGATAAAGGAAGTGGGAGAAGGAAGGGATTTCGAGAGTAAAAAAAAAAAAAAAAAAAAAGGCAATGGAGCAGCCCACATGGGCAAAGCATGTAGGATCAATAGAAAATAAGTAATAAGATTACACAGTGGTTAGAAGTTGCATGGCTTAAATTTAAGTGCACTGATTTTCTAGGGTACCCTAACAATAATGGCTCTGTGGTTTTCCCAGGCAATGCTCAGGACAGTGAGTTTTCCCAGGGATAGGAGCGGGCACAATGGGAATGGGAGAAAGTCAATAGAGCAAGGGACTCCAAGGGTTTAGAAGAGCAAGTGAAAACAAAGAGAGTGATGAGCTGGGTACAGGAGGGGTTGGGGAAAGGTGGTGACATGTGAGGCAGCCAGCAAGGCGGGCTTTGTTCAAAGAATGATTTGTGAGAATGCTATCTGTTGCTTTTAAGCAGGTTTATGCTTGCGCCTCTATTTTTTTTTCTATATTCCTAGAAAATCTGGAAAACACGCAAAAGTATAAGGAAAAAACCCCTAGAAAACTTTCCAGCTACAGTCACTATTAACAGTAAACAGTAATATGCTTTGTTGTAACTTGATTTACTATTTTTTGACATATTTATTGCAAAATTGGAATATACTTGTATATTGCCCACATTTTTGAATGTTAAAAAAAATCAGAGCTCACAATGTGATAACAGCTAGGCTTTCATTAGACACTATTTGGGGAATAAAAGGGTGTTGGGCCTCTAGTGGCCTTGGTTGCAAGACAACTTTAAAAATAAGAAATGGTAGTATCTGGGATTTCCCATTCTGGCTCAGTGGTACGAACCCAACTAGTATCCATGAGGACATGGGTTTGATCCCTGGCCTCGCTCAGTGGGCTAAGGATTCAGCATTGCCATGAGCTGTGGTGTAGGTTGCAGAGGCAGCTCAGATCCTGAGTTGCTATGGCTGTGGTGTTGGCTGGCAGCTGCAGCTCTACTTCAACCCCTAGCCTGGGAACCTCTGTAAGCTGCAGGTGTGACCCTTTAAAAAAAAAAAAAAAAGACAAGAAATGGTAGTATTTGCATGTGTCCATGTCAGTACCTCACTTTCAAACACACTGTTTTTCCTGGCTGTGTAATGTTTCACTGCATGGTGATGAATTTCTTTGAAATCAATCTTCCCTCAACTTTCTTACTACTTCTTAGGGTGGATTTCTAGAAAGGGTATTATTGGGTCAAAGAGCATGAGGTTTTTCTTTAAAGCAAATATGTACAAATTGTTTCCCAGAAAGTTGTGCTGTATCAGTTTACATGTTTATCAGCAATGTTTGATGATGTTCATATTAACTGCCATCTTAATATATTTTTTCTTATTTGATAAAATTATTAAATTAGCAGAAGAGACAGAGACGATACCCTGAAAAGCAATATGTAAAAACATCTTACATGTTTTTCTCTTTCTTTTTTTTTTTTTTCCTGTCTTTTGTCCGTTTTAAGGCCACACCCATGGCATATGGAGGTTCCCAGGCTAGGGGTCTAATTGGAGCTGTTGCTGCCGGCCTATGCCAGAGCCACAGCAACACCAGATCCGAGCCACATCTGCAACCTACACCACATTTCACGGCAACGCCAGATCCTTAACCCGCTGAGCAAGGCCAGGGATCAAACTCAACCTCACGGTTCCTAGTCGGATTCGTTTCCATTGCGCCAAGATGGGAACTCCTGCATTTTTATTTCTAATGAAATTGAATAATGTTCTGATACATACTTATTGGTCACTTGATATTTTTTTTCAGTGACTCATATGTATATGTCCTCTACTTTCCAATTGAGTTTTGGTCTTTTTCTTGTCAATTTGAATGAGATACTTAGAGATATTGAGACTACCTGTGCTGTATTTCTTGCAAATATTTGCCCAGTTTTTTGCCTTTTACTTCTGCTTATGATATTTATTGATACGTTTTATTTGTTTGTTTGTTTTGACCATGCCTGTGCCATGCAAAAGTTCCCAAGCCAGAAATTGAACCTGCGCTGCAGCAGTGACCCAAGCTACTGCATGAGACACTTGTTTTTAAATTTTATGTAGAGATGTCTAAACATTTTTTCCCTTTGTGACTTTTTTTGTTGCTCTCATACCTTAGTAAGTTTTTCTCCCCTTTTTTATTTTTAAACAGATACTTGGCAATTTAAAAATGAAGCATGGTTAAAGGTCAAGGGATGGCTATGCCAATGGGAGGCTAAAGGTAAGTCAAAAAAAGAGTTTTCAAGCTTGAGCTTTGGAAGTCAAGGAAATGTGTGTGGAATTGCTACCCATCCTGGAAACTGACACCAGCACGTGTTGCCTCCTGGTGGAGATGGCTGCACAGACCTCAGAGCAGGAGGCTTCACCATGGAGGAAGGTCAGTGAGAGGTGTGGGTGTTGATGGACAATGGCGCTGAGACCAGGTAAAGAATGCTTTTTTTTTTTTTTTTTTTTTTTTAGAGGAAGTTTTAAAGTGCTGTTGTTGGGAGAAATGATGGTGGGGGACTGGCAGTGGGAGCAAAGGATGATAACCACTGCTCTTTCACGCTGGGAGAATCAGAAGCCTAGGAATGAATTGTGGCCTCGGTTAAAAGCGAGTTTCCAGTAGTGGGCTCCAAGGGAGAAGGGTTTCAATAAAGGTGCAGAAGCAGAAGTGAGGCTTATGGAAAACATGGTGGTGATAGGAGACTTGACTTCTCAAGAGGGTTTCTAGATAAAAATGCAGGATCCCTGATTAAATTTGAATTTCAGATAAACAATGATTGCTTTTTTTAGAACAACTCAAATGTTAGATGTATCTTTCAAGTTTAACTGGGAGTTCCCGTATTTTTATTTGTTAAAGCGACAACCCTGCTCACGGAAGAGTGAAGACTTTGTGTGGCATGGAGGAGGGGTTTCATGTGAGTCATGTGTTCGGCAGGAAGGAGGGATGGAGGAGCTTAGAAGATTGGCCTGGGATACATTTGTTTGACACAGAAAGTTCTAAATGGCTGGAACTTTCTCATTGGAGACTGCTGGAGAATCAAACAGTAATTGAAAATCCAGGTGAACACTGGTGTGATGAAGTGGCTTTTCAGGTTTGCCACTGAGGTCTGGCACAATGGCCAGTTTTTATGTTCTTGTGTGAACGTGTGTGTTCTGGGGGTGGAGGAAAGCCTGGGTTTGCAAATATCTCCTGTCTCTGCTGCTAATTTATTATTTTTATCATACAGGAAGGATTTGACTAGGAAGCTAGAATTTGTTGGTTTTATTCTGGCTCTATTCCAGCACATCTTGAAGTGGTTATTCTTCAAAATGTTTTCAGTTAGAAGTACTGTATGAAATCCATCATCGATAAAGAATTGAGGCTTATTTATTGGCGAACAGTCTTAATAACATTATTTATACTCCGTGATAATTTAGGGGAGCCAGAAATGGGAGATAACTTGATTATATATATGTGTGTGTTATTTTGTTAATGAATATCTATTTTTGGCATCTCTAATTAAGCACATTTTCCTTTCTCTCATGATCCCAGTAAGTTTCAATGACCACTGCTCCATCTCAGTACCTGAACAAAGTCTTCTAATCCTCTGGTTTGCTGTGAGGAAGACAGATCTCCATCTTTATGATCTTGGTCAGCTAATGTATGTGGAGGCATCAAAATATATGTGTAGGCATCATTTCCATACCTGAATTTGATGGCAGGTCATTTGTATACTTTCTTCAAAGCTATGCATAGTCTTCCCCAGGGGTGGGGATAAAAAAGCAGTCCATTTTTTAATGATTCTATTGTTGTTTCCAATTATCTGTGCTATAGAATTACCCTATTCCCTTCAATTTAAAAATATAGAGGCTATTTATTGCTAATGGTGATGGTGAAAATCGGGCAGAGGAAGCTTTTTCTCAGTCTGGGTGCAAAACAAATTTGTTGACACTAATTACCTCTCCCTCCCCTGCTTCATATACAGCTCTCTAATGATGTACTTGGTATTTTAAACATCAACACTTTAGCATTCTATCAGATGGCATCTGGGTCTAAACTATATATTCTCTAATGCCAAATGATTATTTCAAAGACTGGCACCGCATATTCCCTATTGCCTGGTAGCTGAATGCCCCCACTGCATTCGTCATAATTGTTTTGTAGTTAATCCTCTCCACTGCAGGGACTCTAGATATTTATGGTCCCCTTTGCTCTAGGTCTTCAATTATTTGACCTTACGTGAGAATGAATTCATCTATAATATTAGGCTAGCCTTTGCCCATTTCTCTATTTTATCACTGCATTTATTCCTAACAAACTCCATTTGCATGTCATTAATAAAGTTCTTAGTATTTTTTAATAGCTTGAGAAGCTGCATTTTCAAAATGACATAAAGGTTCAGATCATATACCTGGAGAAAATACCCTTCTGAAGATGCTTATCCTCAAGTTTTACTCAGAGATATGACCCGAGTTCTTTAGTTTCCTCCTTAATGACTCAGTTACAAGCAAAACCAAGTACATCCTAATAAGTTTCCCTGAAATAGCAAATATTTGACACACAAAACACTTGAGATTGAGCACTCTTTTATTCTGTAGAGTGGCTTTAGAATATTTTCCACTCCTTGCACAAATAATGCACAGGTATTGTAATGATTACTAGTATTAATTATTTACATAGGAGATAATATTGCCTTTATGTTCTTCTGGTAAGTGTCATGTATTATTTTGTTGGTGCTAAAATCATGTTAGTCCGGAAATTATAAATATTGAATATATTTGACAAACTAGCCTACGTATAAAGCGGAAGCTAAAGTACATCAAGCCAACCTAGAAGGGTCTTTATTCCAAAAGCTATGTCTTGCCCTTCAAAGCTTTTTTTGTTGTTGTTGATGCGAATAACCAACATCTATAATCCTTTCTCTAAAAGTAGACTGCCTCTCCCCAACCAGGCAAAATAGCAGTGTGGATGTAAGTAATTTAGAGGAAGACAGAAGTAGTCTGAAAGGGGAAACAAGGGCAAAAAAGAAATTATCTTTCTACCCAGAGAATTAGTTTACATTAAAAAGAATATTCTCTTGCACAATTTGAAGTATAACATTTTAGGAGATGCATCATCCGAAAACATAAAATTATCAATAACAGTCCTTGCTATTTTGACTGTTATATTCCTTTCTCTTTTTGGCTTGTTGGGGAAGAAAGAAAGCATTTAGATACATGCAGAACATGTAAGTAATCTCAGTAAGATGACATTCTTGGGATTTTCCATATTTATATATTTTTTTTCCTACATTGTATTTTCACTACCCAAGAGCCCTGGCTGTTATTTTTTTTTTTCCCGAAGTCTGAAGATCACCCCATGGATTAACAAATGATTGAGGATTCTCTCTTAAAAGACTCTTTAAAAAACTGTCAGAATCAGCCTGAGACAAAGATTTATTATGAACTATTTAAAGGGCTTAATATATGTATCCCCAATGAGCCCTTGGAGCAAACTAAAAAGGAAGAGTGGAATTCTCAAAGAATAGGAAAAATTCTCCAATGCCCCACTTTCTTCACACCATGATTACTGTTTACTCAAAGGATAAAATGCCTAACCTGTCACACAAAGTCTTCAGAAGCCACAGTCCTGCTGATGTACAGTAAAAACAAAACAATGAAGACCGACAGTAATGTGCTTGAGAAAGGCAGCTGTAATTTACTTCTCAACCTGTTCACTAACACACAATGTGGTTACATCTTGTAGCGGGAGCTGATCCCTGACCCACACAGCAATCAAACAACGACCCGAGTGTTGGCTGTCACAGAAGCTGGGACCGTCACCTTAATTATACGTTCCCAGATAACAAACCTTCCCTTAATGAGCAACTTTTCTGCACTGCACACCCCAGCTCACCCCTTCTGTCCTTGAAAAGGCCCACTGTAGATCACTGGGGTTGGAATTTGTGAAGCATATTCATAAGTATTCTTCCTAACAGGTAATAAATACTACCTGAGCAGGCTATTTGCTTTATGAGAATGCCAAGATGTAATTAAAATGATAGGCTTGCAGTCCCGGAAGGCTCTGGAGAAGGATCACTCGAGACTGCGGGGAAACTTTCCAGTGAACTCAGAACCAAGCTTTTCTCTTTTCATATCAGTAATAGGATGATGATTTTTATTGTAATGACTACTTTCTTTTCTTTGGAATTTATATCTGGCAATGAGATTTACCCCTTAACAGATATGATTTCTACACCAGTGTTCCTTCTTACTGGACATGGGATTTCTTCATTTTCCTCTCATTATAACAGCCCAACAGCCCCCCACCCCCACCCCATTTCTGCTCTGATCCGCTAATAGTGCCCCAGCAATGAGGGTCTTACAGGGAGCTCTTATAGATACAGTTGACCCTGGGATCTGCAGGGGATTGGTTTCAGGAGCCCCTCCTCCCCCTGAGAACACAAAACCCATAGATGCTCAAGACCCTTACATAACATTCCATAATGCAGTGGGTCCCATCCTTGGTTGGTGGAAACTGTGCATGTGGAATCCATGGATACAGAAGGCCGACTCTACCTTGGGGAGAAGTAGTGCCTTTCTGTGGCGAGGAGACCTTTAGTACTGAGATCAAATGGCCCAGATGCCCTTAACTATAAAGATTTACTTCCCTATGTCACTAGCTTAGGGCTGGGCTGGGACTGGTCCATCTGCAAGACAAACAACATAGATTGGTGACTCAGTGCAGAAAAGGAAAGGACCCTGGAGTTCCCACTGTGGCATCACGGAAACAAATTTGACTAGGGACTATGAGGTTGTGGGTTCGACCCCTGGCCTCACTCAGTGGGTTAAGGATCTGGCATTGCCATGAGCTGTGGTGTAGTTCGAAGATGTGGCTCTGATCTGATGTCGCTGTGGCTGTGGTATAGGCTGGTAGCTATAGCTCTGATTAGACTCCTAGCCTGGGAACCTCCATATGCCTCGGGTGAGGCCCCAAAACGCCAAAAAAAAAAAAAAAAAAAGAAAGGACCCGGAGTCCAGATTCATTGGTTCTACTTTGATTTTACTTTACTCTCCTTAACACTTTGATTCTTTTTCTTTTCCCATCATACAGGTAGATAAGTTTTCTCTGTAAAAGAGTTTTGGTGATGTTTGACAAGCTCTATAGTAACATGTATAGTACTTAGAGAACTCTGTTGCATTCACTTTAAATTGCATGTACAGCGGTCTATGTGAACGAATCCATGGAAATCATATCACTCGGCAGGTGATGAGCCATTAGTCAGTGTGAGCTTTTATGGTTGTAGTGGGTATTGCTGATGTCTCTGCAGGCTGGTTCTAACACTTCTTTTTAGAATTGCTGGGTGGACTGAGGAGCCGTAAAGGATGGTAACGCTCAGGAGTCCCCTGGGTCCCACAGCAGAAGACCCTGGCCTGGAATAGCAAGAGTGGTACCCTTGGGCAGGATGATGGCCACAGACATGGAGAGCAGCAACATGGCACGGGTGGGGCAATGCCTTGGAATTAGAAAGCTTGAGTTCTAGGTTTGGCTTAGCAACCAAACAGCTCTGTATTCTTAAGTGAATTGAGTGTCTCACCTTCCTCTCCTCCCTTATCCCTATGAAGCCCACGATATTGCACGTCTTACCCAACATCAGGAGGTTGCTAGGAGAATCACATAAATCCATATGAAGGAAAGGCTTGATTAGTGCTAGTTAAATTTAAGCAGCAAATTATAAATATCTGGAAATTATAAATATTACTTGACATATATTAGGTACTTATGAGATGCCTGGTGCTGAAATACCATGTCAATTGTGAATCTGATTAATATTGGGGAAAAAACAAACACACTGACTATAGACATTGTTGCTATTTTGTTCTCAAAATTCATATATTCACTAACATTCCTGGTAGTGCTATTATCATTAACATGACTTTGGGTAAAAGATTTCTAGGCTGATAAATTTCTGAAATGGATAGGTATCATGAACCTGACTGTGAGATGGTAAGAAAATTTTACAGTCACTGGTTTTACTAGAAAGTGCTACAGAATAAATGTGAACGGGAGAAAATGCAAATGTGAAAGGAGAGAGGAGAGAATTAAACAGGGAATAAAAATGAGGAGGAAGAAAGATGTAGGGTAGTAAGAAAGAAACTAGGGAGGGCTTAAAAGATAAGTACAAAGGACTAAGAGGATGAGAAAAACACACACAAATTATACAGATGAAGCAGCAATAGAATGTGCAAAACAGGAACCTAAGAATATTGAGAAAAAAAGGGGAAAGGAACAGCAATGCTAGTCTTCTAGCTTATACATTGTAGGTTCGAGTTTGCAGATCAGCTGCTGGTTCTCTGCTGCATGTGCCAATGACCTATGCTTTCCCCAGGCCTAACATACTGAAGACGTATCAATTAATGCATACTTGGAGTTTTAAAAATAAATGTAACCATTACAGATGCAGCTATCCCCAAAGTCACGACATTATGATTTTAAATCCATATGCTAGATTTTCTTTCTTTTTTTCTTTTCTTTTCTTTCTTTTTTTTCTTTTTTTCTTTTTTTTTTTTTGCTTTTTAGGGCCGCACTCACGGCATATGGAGGTTCCCAGGCTAGGGGTTGAATTGGAGCTCCAGTAGCCAGCATGTGCCACAGTCACAGCATCATAGGATCCGAGCTGCATCTGCAGCCTATACCACAGCTCACAGCAATGCCAGATCCTTAACCCACTGAGTGAGGCCAGGTATCGAACCCACAACCTCATGGTTCCTAGTTGGATTCATTCCCGCTGCACCACGATGGACACTCCTAGACTTTCTTAATAGCCATTTTATGCTGTGCATACCAAGTTTGAGGTATACGGAATTAGGATTAATGCCAGGTGATTTATATACAAATTTAATTTAGTTGTCATGACACGCTTTGAGATAAGCTTTTATTTTTCCCACTTTAAGGAGGATCCACTGTCTAGAACCATATACTCTAAAACACCTGCTATTGCTTATACAGCATGGCTTGAACTAAATCTAGATTTATTCGTTGTAATTTACTTAGAAATCTTTACCTTTCTTTCATTTCAGCTGCAATATATTTCAAAGAGTCATGGTATGTGGAAAGAGAGTCTATGTCAGCTTGCTCTGGAGGTGCACAAAGGGACAGTAGGAATTTGGAGTGATTTTAATTTTCCCCTTATTTTCCAGATTTTATAAAATGTACTTTTATCACTCTACATTAATGTCTATCTCCATGCAATATGCTCGTGCATTTAAAGGGTCGGTGCTTGTACTGCCCACAACAGCCCCCAGAGAGTCTATGTCAGCTTGCTCTGGAGGTTCTGATTTCAGGGAAAAGTGGATATTGAAGACCAATCATTAGAGTGTGTAACTCATACTTCACAGAGAGAGGACTCAGTGAGCCTTTGCAGCTGGACTCTAGGACTTGTTTCTTTCTTTGCCACTGAGGAAACTGGCTTTTCTCTCTTGGTGACTTTTTTTTTTTTTTTTTTTTTTTTGTCTTTTTTTGGTCTTTTTGTTGTTGTTGTTGTTGTTGTTGCTATTTCTTGGGCTGCTCCCGCGGCATATGGAGGTTCCCAGGCTAGGGGTTGAATGGGAGCTGTAGCCACCGGCCTACGCCAGAGCCACAGCAACGCGGGATCCTAGCCGCGTCTGCAACCTACTCCACAGCTCACGGCAACGCCGGATCGTTAACCCACTGAGCAAGGGCAGGGACCGAACCCGCAACCTCATGGTTCCTAGTCGGATTCGTTAACCACTGTGCCACGACGGGAACTCCCTCTCTTGGTGACTTTTTAGGGAGAGACCATGATCAGAAGAAAAATGAAGAGAATGCTTAGGTTACTTGACAACCTCCAAGTTTATGTAAATCCTACAGTGGTTTTCAAACAGGTGAAGGTTTCTCTGGCACATCCTGCCTCACGACATCAACTCCTCTCTCCTCTCTAGCTTTCTGGTGGTAGAAGGTGAGCCCTTTCCAGAAAGGCTTTTTTGAACTAGGCCCTTCTGGAAACCTGCTTTCAGAACTTGTAAAGAGCCATATCTCTGACCATAAGTGCTCTGTAACACACTGAAATAGAACAACTTTGTAAAATAATGAATTAAAAACCTATAATCATGGAGCTCTTGCTGTGGTGCAAGTGGGTTAAGAATCTGATTACAGCAGCTCAGGTTGCTGCAGAAGCACAGGTTTGGTACCCAGCCCAGCACAGTGGGTAAAAGGATCCGGTATTGCCACAACTGTGGTGTAGGTCCCTGCTGCTGCTAGGAGTCAACCCCTGGCATGATAACTTCTACATGCCATGGGTGTGGCCAGTGAAGCGTGCACACACACACACACACACACACACACACACACAAAACTTAAAATCATTTGTGAATATAAGAAATAAGAAAATGTTAAGGCAGTGCTCTCTCTAGCAGGTGGCCACTAAGGGTGCAGAGAAAGACAGAAAATGCAATGCTCTGAGAGGGCAGCTACAAGGAACAAAAACAAAAAGGCAAAGTAAGAGAAAGGAAGAGTTGGAAGGGGCAAGGAAAAACCTCCAAATGTAAAAGGGAGTAGAATTCCACTGATATGAGGTAGCTACAACAGGCAAATAGAAACAGAAAATAGAATGGTGGTTACCTAAGGCTGCAGTGGGGTTGGGGGGAGAGCAGATGGGAGCTATTGTTTAATGGGTACAGTTTCAGTTTAGGATTATGAAAAGTTTCTGGAGATGGATGGTGATGGTGGTGGTGCAATGTGAATATACTTAACACTACCAAACTGTACATTTAAAAATGGTCCAAAGAGTAGCTTTTATAGCACATATATTTTATCACAAAAAAGGAGACAAGGACTTGGACGAGTGAAAAATGACATAGTACCAATGAGGAAAAAAAAAAAAAAAAGGCAGTAGAAGAAAGAAACCTACAAGTAAAAAGGAGGAAAAATGTGATAGGGAAGAACAGAGAAAGCATGGAAGGGATGGAAAACTATGGTTTTCATCAGGTCTGAGGGGAAATAGTAGTTGGAGTGCAACATTTGTTAGCAGATACATATGAGGTACTTAGCTCTCTGGGGCACTAGGGATAGAGAAATGAATGATATAGGTAACTGTCCCTGTTTTCAAGGAGTGTCTATGTACTGATGGGTTACAAAGATCAATGAGACGTTGTCTTTCCCTCAAAGAGTTCATGGTCAGGGCTCATCTAGCTTTATTTCACAGATAAATTAGTGCATTTAATGAGGTCCAGCCCTCCCCTGGTCCATCCCTCGGGATGGAAGCTGGAATTGTAGCCCAAGTTAAAGATGCATTGGTCCTGGTACCACAAGCCCATTCCAGCATGGACTTAGAGAGCTAGATGATCTAGAACAATCTCTCCATGTGCAGCAAGAAAAATGAGAGCATTGGGGCGGTGTGGGGGGGAGCCATTTGCCCAGGTTTACCTCATCCCCCCGGAACAGGAGAATAACCCAAGTTTCCTGACTCCCAGCCCAATCTCATTTGATTAATATAGATTTAAAAGGTTGGGGGGAGGTGGAAAACCCTTGATTAGTAATCAGAACAATAAAGGTGATTCACATTGCTCCACTGAGTGCCAAGGACATACCGAGATAAAATCAGAGAGGGTTTAATTTCAAGGACTCAAATGTCATTATTTTATAGGACATCAACCAATCATAAAAATATCAGGATGAAGAAGGCACAATCAGAGCCAGATGACAAACACAAGCCAGAAACTGTTCCAGGGTGACTAATGCAATAATAGTAAGGAATGTCACAGGTCCCTATTATAGTCAAAGTCACTTTAACTAATTGGCTCAGGCTATAAACACATACAATCTGGGTCAAATGACACTGCTGAACGAAGCTTCTCTGCTCAGACATTATCTTAAATCAAAGCTTCCCAACAGGAAGGCAAGGGACAAAGAGAATGTCCAGTTTTGCTGGAGATCATGAGAGATTTCAAAACCGGTTGATTTACTAGCAGCCAACCTATATGTCTATGGACAATGATGATAACATTCTTTCTCCCTTGGTATCACCTCATACTTCAGAATCATACCATGTTTCAAAGGATACTATGGGGCTTCACTGACTCTAAGACATTATCCATTTTAAGATACCCCATCCTTTTGATAGGCCCTAAGAAATACTGCCAGTTGTAGAATCTGCCAGCTATAGTATTGATTGCGAGATGTACCCCCAAGTTAGAGATGCTAAAATATGCGTGTGAGAGGAAATAGAATCACTGACCAGGTATTTATCCTGACTCAGGATTAAGTCTGAAAATTACCTTTCTTGTTTTTAAAAGGGGAAGTGAATCAAGGAATAGGTAGCTGGCACAGTTGATTGCTTACCCGAAACTCTGTTTTTCTTTTTTTCCTTACACATACCCTGTGTCCTCCTCCTAGGCGTTTATCGCTTCCATGTGTCTCTCTCCCTCCACCCAGCTACATTCCTTAGGGGAACCAAGTTCAGCCCCAGGCATGAATGATGATTGGGTAAAGCCACTGTGGGTCTAACTGCCTGCAACTAGTTTCAGAATTTATTCATTCAATAAGTATTTAATGAGTTTCTACTAGTTCCAGTCACTGTTCTGGGTTCTGAAGTTACTACAGTGGGGGTGGGGGAACGACAAAAACCCTCCCCAGTATACTTATATTCTGTAAGGAGGTTAAAAAACAAGATGAATAAGTAAAGTAAATAGTATGCTAGATGGCAGGCAATGTGATGGAGAAAAATAAGACAGGGGAGAAACACAGGGGATGTAGGGAGAGAGAGTGGTAATTTTAAATAGTGTGGCCAGAGAGATCTCACTGTGAAGATGGTATCTGACTACAGACTTGAATGAAGTGAGGCAGTGACCATTTGGCTATCTGGTGGAGTGGTGTTCTAGGAAGAAGAAACAGCCTCACAAAGGTCCAGAGGTGGGACCATGTTTGGTGTGCTTAAGGAATAGCAAGGAGGTGCATGCAGCTAGAATAGAGTTTGGGAGGGAGAGTGATAAGGATGAAGGCAGAGAGATGATGAGATGGGTGGTGGGGGCACAGTAGGGATACAGCCTTGAAGAACTGGGGGTTTTATTCTGAATATGACAACAAAAGCCACATGGGGGTTTCCAGTAGAGCTGAGGCACCATCACGCTCCTGTGCTGAGACTGAGGGGAAGGATGGGAGGCAGGAGACCACTAAAAAGGATGTGGTCACAGTCCAGGGTGAGGTGGTACTGGGGAAGGTGGGGAGATCTTGTCAGATGCAGGACCTACTGAAGGAACAATTGGTCACACGTGCTGGTAGATTGAATATGGGATGTTAGAAAAAGCAAAGTATCAAGAATGCCTCCAAGAATGACTGCATTGGTAGTGATGCACTTCAATCATGAGATGTTAGGGGATGTCTGCCAGTTTCAGCTTGTGGGAGAAGTTTTGTGTCAACAAAGAGACTAAAAATTTGAAAAAACCTCCTGCTCTGCATCTGGACACTGCTGTCAGCATATGGCAGTTGCTACAAATTTAAGTAACAAGCAAGGCTGAGGACAAGACTCATATGCTGAGGCAGCAAGAGCAGAATAATGGAAAGAAGCTAGTTTTTGATGATCTTGTTGGGCCATTAAAGTAATGATTCTTGGGGTTGTCCTTCCTTTGGGCTTTTTATTACATGCAATGGCAGCTTCCTTTCTATTTCATGAAATTGCTGCTGAATTGAAATAATCTTGGCAGATAGTAGATGATCAACCTGGCAATGGAACTTTGAGCTTTGAGTGTGTACCTCACTTTTCTGCAAAGACTACCTCCTGTGAGGGAGAAGAAGGGTTGATCATTTTCAAGAAGGTTTGGCTCTAGGATAAATGGGACAGGAAGAGAACGATGATGGTAAAGGACGCCATACAACGTAGAGAATCAGCCTTCTGTTGGTGAGATGAGTGGGACACACGGTAAAAATAAAAGTAGGCTTTTCAAAATTAGAGTCAGAAAGAACCCACTAATTTCTTAATAAAGAGCCCAGCTTTCGGAGCATTCACTTCAATCTCCACCTACCTCAGGCTGCCTCCTGGCAGGTGGCTTACATCACCTGCTGCAAGAATAAACCAGCTTTCTCAGGGACTAGAGTTCAGCATTAGTTATACCAGAGATGTTCTGCAGCCTGTGCCAGCCACTGACCAGTCAGCAGCTCCATCTTCAGAGGAGATACTTGAGTCCATTTAGCACCATGTAGAGGATGCCCTGAGATCTATTGGTGGGAGCTTGATATTTAGGTCATCAGAGATGGTAGTGATTTAAAACACAGGGATTAAGTGATTAGGGCAGGGATTTTGTCTTAAGACCCTTGTCTAGAACTTGAGCGTCCCTTTGCACAAAGTTGTGTATCTGTTTGGTGGGCAGGAGTTGGCTTCGCGGACACATTTGCCTTTGTTCTATTTGGAGTATTTGGCTTCTCTCTGAAGCCCAGGCTGTGAAGCATGCTGCCCCCTGCAGCTCCTGTGAGCAACCAGGATCATTCATAGATAACGTCATTTGAGCGCAGGTGTGATGTTATAGAATATAGATCTGTTATGTCGAAGCCAGTTGGCTGCTCGGTCATTTGTGGGTGCATGTTGAGTTTTACCTGTGCCAGCTCAGACTGGGACATGGTACAGGAACAATCTGTCAAAGGGGAAGACTCTGGCTGCAAAACCATCAGGTCCTTCCCATCACGGCCCCTCTTCTGATTGGTGTTTTTATAGGTCCCGGTGATGGGAATTTTTAGAACACAGTGGAGTACTTGGAGTGCTTATTTGCATGTCAATTTCCAGAATGTTTCTCCAACTTTTCACCATGCCATAGTGATGCTATTGTATCTCTTCAGCCTGGGAACAAACAGAGAGGAAGGGCCCAAAGTAGGTCAGCACAGTGTCCTGGCACTTCCTTTGGCTGAGTCTTTGCCCAACGGGTTGGAAGCCAGCCTGTTGCTTCTTCCTGGGTCCTCAGATCCTGGGAAGCCGTGCAGAGCTGGGAGGTCTGCTCTCTTTCTTGGGGGTACAGTGCAAGCAGACACCTGACTATGGGAAAGTTCCTGCCCTGGGTCATTGGCCTTGTGCAAGTGACCATGGTAGGAGTCTAATGATCTCTATTTGCCACATTCCAGCCATCTTTGCCTTTAAATCATCACTTGCCCGTCCACACCTCTAGGTGGGAATGATACATGTGGCAGGTAGGTGGCAGGATGAGAGTATGATTTCTTTTCTTTTGGGACAGTTGCCAGGTCCCGTCATTATAGTAAATCAACTGTAAGTATCCCTCAGCACTATCATAAAATGGGCGAATGAAAACACCTTTTTCTTCCACCAAAAGATTCTTTGAAGTTATGTTCTCTGACTGAATCTCATAGCAGAGGGTACAGGAAACAACATCCTGTACGTTGATTTGCCCCAGTCCCCCTGTTACACAGGGAAGTTATCTATAGTATAGTCTCAAAAGCATTGTCCGGTCACATTTTAAAAAAGCCCAACTTCCGCCATTTCTCCTGGGATGAGCATATCAGAAATTTGAACAGACAACGCTCCTCTGCCAGTTCAGCTATTGTTCTGAGGGGGCTGTGCAAGAGGCATCTTGCATACTGAATTTCAAATAGTTTTCTTTCTGTCACCTGACAGTCTGTATATTAAAACAATATTATTAAAATCACATTAATTTCATCTTAGTAAATTTTTAATGTGCAGTTATAAGGTAATCAGGGAAGTTGTATTATCCAGGGCATGCATGTGTATGTTAGAGCAAGAAATCCTTGCCTGGTAAAAAGAAAAATAATAATAATAGAGAGGGGCTTCCATCCTGAAGGTGAGTGAGTTGGAAACATGGGCTTGCTCCCAGTGGAACTTTTCAGCAGATGTTCCAAAAATTCTGTGGGATAAAGTACCAATCTGAGAACATTGGCATTTTCAGTACATTTCTGGATCTTAGACTATGCAGCTACTTGATGATCTAAATTCATATTTATAATGTATATGTATAGGAAAGGAGATGTGGTTTATAAAATAGGTTCATTTTTTTTACAGTGTATTTGCTGGGACCCCAAAGCATTTCCAACTGATTTCCATCACTTGTATTATCAAAGCCTAGAATAAATAAGAATTAGTACTAGAGTTAGCTTCTCAGAATTTCCTGGGGACACTAAGCCAATGAGTGCAAAGCCCTGAGGCTACTCCCCACACATGGGATTTCTTTTTCCTTTCTTAGGGGTTTCCTTGTTTGACTGTTTCTCCCATTTATGACGGAGACTGGTCAGGAGCAAGGTGCCCCCGGGGAGATGAAGCCATTTATTTTCCATCTGTCCAGCACACAGTGAAGGGTCTGTTGAGAAAATACGCTGCCTTAACTTGATACATGAAATGTGATGCTTGACCAACATAGGCGATTTCAACGCCCATGCTTTCCTGAGGTCCTAGTGAGTCTGGTAATTCTGAGGCCATGTAATTCACAAATTACATTCTATTAACTCAAAATAGCATAAGTGAGATCTCAAGTCCAACAGTGGTTCCTTAAGCTGTCTCACCCCATTCACAAACCTCTTCCATTCCAAACTGCTCACTCTCCACCTCGGCTCCATTCTAGTTCTGAAATATGAGAACTACTGATGTTTCCATATCCTGACACATCATTTAGAAAATGGAGTTGGTGTTTTGCTAGCACATTTTGCCTTGGCTACCAAAGTCTGAAAGTTGTTAAATCAAGTCTCATTGTGTTTGTAACTTCCTATCCCATAGCACAGATTAAATTTGCTAATTTAATATGAAAATCACTAACATGAGATGAGTGCAAAATAGAAATCCCAATCTCCACACACCTCCTAAAGGTACTGTTGAATGTGTAAACACGTCTCTCCAGTGGTCTGCCCTGGCTAACATGTGTGAGTGTGCAAGTGGCTGCTTCCATCTACCTTAAGTGCTCTTTAGTCTGGTGTGTGTGTATGAGCAGGTGTACATGTGAGCACACACCTGCATCTATTGGGGGAAGGAAGAAGAGGAGAGGGGTCCATAAGAATCCCAGGAATGATAAACATCAACCACCCCTTCCTTGTAGGGTTAAGTCCCAAAGGAGGGCAGGCTTAATTTCTTCCTTCTTCTATCTGGTGAAATGGAAAAAGAATGGGTTTATGTCATGAATTCAGCCAAGCTGTAGTTCTAGCTCTTTTGTTCATTAGCTATCACAAATCTTTCAGTACTTCAATTTTCTCTTCTATAAGATGTTGAGATGTGGGACTTCCACAAGGTCCTTGTGAGACTCAAACCAACAAATGGACAAGAAAGCACTCCTAAAACTGTAAAGTACTTTGTAAATGTCACACCCCTCTATATCAGCCCTCCTTATCTTTACGTCTGCTGTTACTCTGATGCCATCCAATTCAGCTGCAAAGTCAACCTAGACTCTTACCCTTGGGAGTTATTTTTTGTTTTTTTTTCCAGAGGGTAGGCTCTGTTCTCCAGATGGCCAGGGGGCTGGTAGAGTGCGGTGGAAAGGAGCAGAGTACAAATTCACTTTGTATCTTCCCAAAGTATTATTCATTGGGCTTTAAGATGGGGCCGTGTTTCCTTTAAATCTGAAATTGCTAGAATTTCTCTGATTAAATTCCTATTCATGAACAACCACCTTTCTCCAGGGGAAATGCCTCACTTACACCCCATGTAAGGTATGCATTGGTGCCATCTGTACAAGTAAAGCATTTATGTAAACAGGAAAGAGCTTCAGTTATGTGCCAAAGGCAGGCAGTAGAATGGAATACAAAAACCACTTGGGTGCTCTGGAGGACCGTCCGCTAATTCAATCAATAAATATATGCGGTGACACTGTCTCACTTGAAATTTTCAGTCAAAAACCGTTCTGATCCTTCAGTATTCCAACAGAGGAGGTCAATTTTATTGTCTTTATTTTACAACTAATTGTGGCAGATGATAAACTAGTCTCTACAATGACCAACACCTCGTGTCAGTTAATCCCACAGAAGAACCATCCTCAGGACAACCACACCCAGGCTGCCAAGCCCTGCAGACAAATGCAGGTGATCTAGGCTTTCCCTTCTCCTTTACGAGGTGGATTGCCTTCTACCTGCTTTAGCTGAATTTTTACTTGCTGGGATATTTTTAATTTTCCTGTCCTCCCCCTGACCCCTCCATGTTTCTGTGTTTTCTAGACTCTCTCAGATTCTTCCATGACTCAAATGCCCTTAAATAATTCTTTTTCATCAACAAGTTTTGCCATCTTGCTTTTCATCTTCCTCTTCCAGGTTGTTATTAAGACTGAAGAAAGCTAGTATCAGCATTCTCCCCTGGGCTCCCCACAATTAACCTCTTTCTACAGAAAGAAATGGCCTTTTATTCCCACTCATTGCTTTCCATCTCTTAACTAGTTTTTAAGATGTAACAGAATTTTAACACTTGCCTCATGGTTACCAATTTTTTGCTTAATAGCTTCTTGCAAGGATTATTTTCTTTTTTTCTTTCTCTCTTTCTTAAAGTCCTTTGAAAGTCGGAATGCATTACACCCACCAGTGCACTTTTATCCAAGGTTTTGGGGACTCCTTCAAAGGATTCCATAGCTTCTAAGTCCTCTCCAATTTGCTGATTCCCCCATTGCAGTGTTTCTTTCCAGAGTGCTACTGCACTTGCTGAGAGAGGAGCCCCGAGCTGGATATCTGCTAGAGAATCCCCTGCTCTGAGGGACAGGTGCTGCCACCACCAGGTTGGTGGGTGGCGTCTGCAGTCAGCTTTTTTGGCTGCTCTAGGACCTTCGAAGTGAGGGCCATCAGTGCCTGGGGAGGTGATGAAATGTAATTTCCATCCCAGCTTTCTTTGATGTCCCTAGCTCGGGGACACAGCTCCACCTTCGCCACCCGGAGTGCCCTTTCCCTCCCTGCCCCTGGGCCAGAGAAGTTCCCATCCTGCTCTGAGCCCTGCACACAGGCAAAGTGATCATTCTATTGTGCCCTTGGTCTCCCAGGCAGCTCCCAACACCTCGACCTGCCTGCGGCTGCCTTTCCTCCAGGGCCCCTTCCCTTGAAGGACTCTGATCATTTGCCTTGATGTCTTTGTTCTTTGAATTTATTCTTCTTCATTCTGCCCTCCATCTTGCCTGCTGAAGCTTCCCTTCCTTTCTATTAGCTTCACGTGGGTGGGAGCTCTCCCTTCTAAAGCCGACTTTTCCACCCCACTGCATCCCACCATGTGAACAATACAGGTTTTTCCTTCTCGCCTTATCGCTTCCTTTTTTTGTTGTTGTTCTGGGACGGGCACGGAGAGCCTTCCTCTAATCAGGTATTCCTCAGCTGCCTTCCCACTGATTCTATGGATTTTAATTTGCTAACGTTTCCCTTCAGGCAGTTTCCAACATCCAGTTCCTAGGCCTTGCGCAGCGCTGAGTACACTGTTGGCACTCAACAAATATTAAATAATCATCATCCTCCTTTAAAAAAGAAAAAAAAAAAAAAAAAAAAAAAGAAAGAAAGAAACCAGCCGCTCTTGAATCCTGCTTGTCAAAATAGAACGATTTGTGTTCAAGTCCTCACTCCACCGTGTCCAACCTAATTATGCCGAGGTCAATTTTGTTTTGCAGCTCAACAGCACATACTGTCTAAATCAGAATCAACTCCTCTGCTCCTTAGAAAGAAAATATATTCTGCCTTATTAATCATCTGGGCTTAGGAGCAGAGACTGATTTGAGTACCCACAATCTGCACGACTGCACCAAGTGTGTGTAAAATAAATGGTATCTCTTCCCCAAGCTTACACTGTTTGGACAGGAGGATTGAGGAGAAATGAGATTTTATTGTAATGGGAGGTGGTATTATTTCAATGGCACTGTTTCATCACTGTTCCTAAAACCATTTTCTTCATGATAACCTTTGCTTGTAATAAACCATCAAGTTGTCCTATACCCTTTTTGCCCCAGGCAGATTCTTACTTCCCTCCTGATCTGTAGGCTGATGGGGCCGAGGTAGCTGCTGGGGAGAAGGCTCTGGAGCCAGCTGCTTAGGGTGGATTCGAGCTCCACCCCTTGCTAGCTGTGGAAACCTGGGTGACTTCCTTGACTTCTCTGAGCCTCAGGTCCCTTAGCTGGAAATGAGATTAAGAAGAGTACCCACTCCTAGGGAAATCGTGAGGATCAAACAAGTTAGCGCAGTACTTTGAAAAACGCTTGGCATGTTGTAAGTGCTCAGTAAATATTAGCCACTATTGTTTATATACTTAAAGCTATCAGCCAAGTTCCTTTTAATTCTCTGTACTCCCACACAGGTGCCCTAGCTCCATTTGGTGAGACATTTCCATCTTCTTGGAAGCAGGACCATCAGTGGGGAGCGCCCAGGGTTTGTTATGGAGTAGGTCTGGATCCACATTCTCCCTCTACCACTTTTAGGATTTGGACAAATTAGTTGTTCTGATTTTCACTTTCCTTGGTTGTGCAAATGGGGTTCACACTCCTTTGCATGGCAAGTATGAAGGTTGACCTTTGGCATGAAGTGACCATCCACAATTGGTGGTGCCATCTTCTCTTCCCACCCCTGAGTTTCTTGGCTAAGTGTGGAATTACTGGGCCCCTGCTCATATCCAGCAACCCTGCCCTGGCTCAGGGTTGCTGATTTAAAGAAGGGATTTAAAAAAAAAAAAAAAAAAAAAAAACCTGAGAGGGCTAAAGGATGCAGGGGAGCTTTTTTGTATTGAGGGCTCTCCCAGTCACAATGCTAAAGTCATTGCAGGATTTGTCATACTTGAATGAAAAAGGTTGTGTGACCAGGGGCCTCCCAGAGCAGTTATGTGTGTACAGGGGTGGAGGATTTAGGCTAATCACACATTAGTGTATCCGCAGAGAATGCATTTTTCATTGGTCATTCACTTCATTTTTCATTTGCTATTTTTCATTACGGTATTAAACTGTGTGATAAATGAAAGGTAGAGGAACTTGACAGATGATTTGATTTCCGCCCTTGTCAGATTATTTGGCTTAGTTTCCTTATG
The DNA here is from genome assembly GCF_054392235.1 of Sus scrofa. Taxonomy (NCBI): domain Eukaryota; kingdom Metazoa; phylum Chordata; class Mammalia; order Artiodactyla; family Suidae; genus Sus; species Sus scrofa. The sequence continues at coordinate 74,605,127 of NC_139389.1, forward strand.
AAAATAGAAGGCAGGCTCTGTAAAATTGTTCTTGTGGATTTGCTTTTCAGCATGTGTTTCCCGCCACTGCCATATCTAATCTATCTATTTACCTATGATTCAGTTACTGATCTGTATCCCTCCGGAGCCTGGATACATATTGACAAAGTTTCCTTTTTGCTACAGTGGGTAGTATCTAAGGAACATTCCCGTGAACTCCCAATTCTTTTTCTACATAGCTTCTCCCCATCCTGTATTATTAAAGGGCCTTCAATTACAGCATGCTCACAAAAGACACAGACTCTGCAACAAAAGGAAGTCTGCCCATTCTTCTGTTTAAATACAATAGCAGATTCTGCCTCCCTCTTGGTGATTCGGAAAGGATAAATACAATATTGAGCATACTCTGCCACGTAAGGGCTGCCAAAGCCAGGGATTGCAATGTAGCTATTCATCCCAACACTCACAAAACTTTATGAAACTTGTCATTGTGAGTCCTTCTGGGGGTAAAAAGGGACCTAGGAACTCTATAGACGCTATTACCTTCATAAATAATCACACTGCCTGAGGAAGACAAAGCTGCAGAAGAAAGAAAGAGAGAAAAAAAAAAAAAGATGTTCCACCTTTTTTCCCCCCTCCTGGTAGGCACAAAAAAAAAAAAAAAAAAAGGTTCCAAGACGGATCCACATGTCCACATGTTTATCTGTCTTGCTGCAGCTTTCAGCAAAACTGATGTGATATGGTAAAAATAGTCTCTAAGTAGTAGCAGCTTCACTTAGACAACAAGCAAATAAAAATGTGAGCCTCTCTTGATTCGGACAGCTTCAAAGAAAATGGAAGCGGATGCAGTAAATCCTTAAGCTTAATAACAGTTAATTGTGAGCTGCTAAAATCGAAGAGTGAGGGAGAAATGGTTTAGGAGCCACCTGTCTTAAAGAGCACCCCCATTTTCAAGTGTGCACAGTGATGCCGCTCCACTTCCCCGCTTCCTTCTCCCCAAAGCTTGTAAGTAATCTCAGGCTTTTATAAAAGCCTTGCCTTCTAAACTCTCCATTAAGCAGCATTCAAAAATGCGTGCTGAAAGTGCCAGTTATTAGCCTTGGTGCACATCAAGCCCCTCTCTCCTCCTGTTAATGCGAGCAGTTACTCTGCTCTTGACCTATTAAAACTTTGTTTGCTATTATACTTGCTGGCAAGCTAGTCATGCGGAAAGGTGTTGAGGAAATGAGCCGGTGTGTTCCCCAGGTGATTTAAACACTTTATCAAGCTGATCCCTGCCATGTTATGTAAACTATACCAGGTAGCATTCATTTTAAACAAAGAGATAAACAGATCTAATATGCTTCAGGGCATCATGCTTTATGCATGAACTACTTTTTATTTTTATATTTGAGATTTCTCTCTCTCTCTCTATTTCTCTTGTCTGTTTTTTACACACTCCATTGTAGTGGAAAAGAAAAATGATGTCTTAACCACAACCAGAGCTGCACCTCCAATTTCTATTCTGAGAGTGATGGGCTGGTTAACCCCATGTTAACTTTTTAATTAATTTTTAACTGAAACTTTATTAATAGCTGGAATGAGAACAACTCAAAGTTAAGCAAAGTAATCTGCAGAGACGAAATTATGAATCTACACATTACAATTTATGTGTATACACATACTTGGAAACTTATATTAGCCATCTAAATTGTCGCTTCAATCCCCCAGATTTCATTGAACATTTATGTGTAAGGTAATGAGCTATAACATGGGGGTTTACTTTGTACTTTTCTACAGGGTTTTCTTTCATCCTCACATGATCCTTTGAAGTGGATCATTATCATTATATCAATTTTACAGATAAAGATATTGAGGCTAAGAAAGTAGAATAACTTGTCCGAAGTTATCTAGCTCTGAGACAAGATTTAAAGTCAGGTGCATGCATCTTTAGAGTCCTGCCCTTGGTACAGGGAGGTGGAGGTGAACATGGGCTGTGGGGTCAGAGCCCATGATGGGTTCAAATCCTAGCCCCACCGCTTATTGGTCTGTAAACTTGGGATAAGTTACTTAACATTTCTGTACTTTCTCAGCCTTGTAAAATGGGGTTCATAACAGTTCTAACTTCAAAGGGTTTGGGAATTAAATGAGATGATATAAATTATATTGGCTGGCACAGAGAAAGTTCTCACAGACTATTTGCTGCTATTATTACTGTTGTTAATTTTATTATCATGTATTCCAGTGCCTCCCAAACATGACAGTAGTGGATATTTAACCATTATAACCTCTCAACCTAGAAAGTAAGTCCCTTGACCCTAGAAGAACTAAGGCTAGGAGAATTTTTAATGTCATAATACTCTTCATTAAAACCATGACTCTTGACCATAACTTTTGCAAGCTCTACATTAAATAGTACAAGAATTCTACTACTCTAATCCTGAACCCTGCTCCCTCCATCTAATGCAATTTCCAAAAAAATAAGCTAACTCAGGATGAAGTTTATATCTCATTACCTACTGTATTAAACTGAATGTCTTAATTTAGTCAGAAAGTTGGATATGTATGAGGCCATATCATGTGACTTATATCTTCTAGTTTAAGTGGCAATGTTGGGGTTGATACTGTGTACACAGCATTATCAACCTATGGACTATTTTCAGTAGAAGGCAAATTACATGGACTTCCACCTCTGGCTTCCTCCATCCTGATCCGCAAGAGTCATGACTTGATTAGTCGGCCCTTCAGAGGGCCGGGGCTCCTCTCCTTTCTTCTCTGCTAGCAAGACTTAGGATGAGATCTCCTCCCTGCCCCACCACATGTCCTCCATTAGCTTCTACACACACATGTGCAACAAGAGTTGGTAAGTGACAGATTGCTTTTAAAAAGAAAGTAATCCCTGTGTAGCATGAGCCAACCCAGTGAATGTTCAGATTCTTCTAGGTTGGATGCAGTGCTGTCGTGTTGACCAGAACCAAACAGATCTCTGGATTCAGAGTCAACCCAGTTTCTTCACATGGACACAGATTCTGTTTTCCAGTTTCCTTATTTGCTAAGTAAGAGCAATTAACCTCACAAAGTATGGCTATTTGTGGTGTATTTATAGAATAATTTGTTAGGATTATTTGCATCTGCACTGAAATTGGTTTTGAGTTCTTTCCAACTGGAGAGATCCATCAAAAGGACTGAAAATGAGTGAAAATGATAGGAGTATGTTCCAAATGCAACAGAAAGCCACTCTCCCACCAAATGTATTTTTGGCTGCATTCCCCTTTCTTTATATAGCCAAGATAATTCTGCCCAAGAGATAAGGCTAACTATTGATATTGGGTAGGAGCAGGGACTAGATGACCAGTACCATTTGCATCTTTGAAAAGAATTTGAAAGACTGTGACTATTAACATGGACTAGAGGACATTCTCTAGAGGGTTACCTCTGAAAGGAACTGAAAAATACTCCTTTTAAGCACTCTTTCAAAAAGTTTTCCCATGTTTATTTTTGCATCCCTTCTAGAAGGCTGAACTTTTGATAATCGACATTTCTCCTACCACAAAGCCTTAATTTAGTCTTTATTCTACACAGTTGTTTTCAATTTCCTTCTATTACTAGATTTTAAGATCCTTGAGGGAACATCCCACTTCATATTCATCTTTATGCCCTTCAAGCCATCTGGTAGAGATTGTTGCACATAGAATTTGGGTTGAAAAAACAAACAAAAAAAATGACCTAATGACACCCTGTACCTCCTGGGTAAAAACTGACTCAGTAGGAGCACTGGAAGCACTCAACAGATGCTTATGTGAATGAATCAATAAGTGAATGAACAGGCATTTAAGGAGCTGCTGCACATCCTCCACATAGAGATCCAAGAGCTAAAAGGCAGCTGGCAGTGGAGCTATGTCTAAATACCATGCTAACTGGATCTCATGATCCATCCCCTGTTCTCCAAAAAAAAAAAAAAAAACCCTGTTTAGTGACATTCATGAAAAGTCAGCTAGAAAAACTGAATAAGGATTCAACTGTAGCAGCAAATCATACCCTCTTTTGGCATCCTGGTCCCTTTTGGGAATCTGAGCAAATTCTTTCCCCAAGCACAATGCACTTGTATCCTTATACACAGTTTTGTACACAGTGTTTCCTGTGATGTGGGATGACCAAACAGATGCCCAGGTTAGCAGTTTGGCTGAAATAATAAGGAAGTTTAGGTTTAAATCATGAGATCGGGGACTGTTTATTTCTCTCTTTGTAGTTTTCTCACTTGTAAAATGGACATGATATACTCCTAACCTCACAGGATTGTTCTGGAACTCCAATGAGAAAACATGATTTGTATTTGAAAATACCTGGTAGACTGTAAAGCACTATATTCATGAAAGGTGTTATAAGGATTATGCTCATTGCACTGGGACAGGGTAGGTATTTGAACCTTCAAGTCAGCCTCTTCTATTCCCTTCTCCTCTAGCCTTTGTTTCACTGACTCCCATGTATTCTTTGTTTAGATGAGTACCTCCCCTACTAGCCTATAAGCTCCATTAAGGCCAGAAATGCGATTTTATTAATCTCTTTTTGTCGCCTCTTCCTCTTCATCCTAGAATAAAGCTTTATATGTAATTTACAATTACATAACATTTAGAAAGATATTTCAGATAGGAGCTAAGTCTCCTAGTATAAATAGTGGTGGCATGAACTGTACGGAGAATCAAATATATAAGTGGATTGGTCTGACGGACCCCATTTTGATAAAATACTGTATTCAGGAACACACTTGCTTTATAAGTCCTGGAACAATCACTGACTGGAGAAGGGGGTGATTTATTAAGTAGCTAAAACATCCTCGCTGCTATAGGATAAGCTTTTCAGCCTTTACCTCCATTTGTGAGCAACTGAAAATCAAAGAACTAATAAAATGCAATCACCCAGAACTTCTTCCCGTAGACAGACTGAATGATAACTTTTTAATTTAGGCAGGTAGAGAATTATTACAGTAGGACTCTAGGGCAGGAATGTGTTAATAAAATCATTCTCTCTGCCTTTTCATTTAAAATAATCCCTTGAGCTGATTAAATGAAATATCACTTGTTTAATAACTGACAGAACATTATTTTTAAGCACAAATGTTTTGCATATCTTGGCTTCCCATTTTTAATTCCAGGCACAGAAGGGTGGAGGCACTGACATCACACAGAGGGAGTCGAGCTCTGCGCTCCGATGCAGTTTGCCCTGTCATTGTGGCATCTATAATTTAGTGTGAAGCAGCGAGGTAGACAGGGCATTATCATTAGAAACCATTCTGAACAGGGATATAAAACACAGTCGCAATAACACTTGTCAGAAAGGTGACTCCAGTCAGAACTCATATCCACGAGTTTCAAGATAAATGCTGACACGGCAGCCATCCTACAAAGACTATTATTGCTTAAAAAAAAAAGCAAGCCAAACCCCCAAACAAAGCAAACCCATGAACCTTCCCCAGGGTGAACAAGTTAGTGTGAAGTTTGCATCTGGGGTGGCATAAACTTTCCATGATTTACAGCAAGCATATCCCTTCTCCACTTGGATAAGGTATTTTATGATGCCACAGAGGAAGGATCCAATAGCATTTTGGGTTTAATGATGTTAAGCTATTTGGAATTCTTCCCCCCCTGTTATTTGGAATATATGAGCTGTGCCCCTAAAACAGGTCATTAGCTGTGCTGGGGATGGGTTCATCGCCTTACCCACAGGACCGCTCAGCTGGTGCTGGCATTTTCCCTGTCTTCTACATTTAGAAAAATCTCTTTTGACTTGGTACTAGGCTATGATTTAATAACCCTGTTCTGCTGACTTCATAAGCTGTGAAACCTTGGAGAAAAATCCCAAATCTGAATTACAGTTCTAATTACTCTAGCTCAGGCAAAGGGTTTCAGCATCCAAGGTGTTCTAGGAATGTGCATTCCACACCCAGTGCTGTTTGTGGCCAGAGGTCCTGGGGCTACATCCTCACTCACTCCTTTTCTTCGAATGCAGCCACTTTCCAGGCGCCCTTTCTGTCTGCAAGACTGGAGGAGCTAACTGCCTGGTGATTCAGTGCAAACAATTTTTCCTGAGCTCCCAGAACTTACTCAGAGAGCACGCTTTGGCTTCGGAAAAATGGACATATTGTAAATTTAAATTTACACTATCAGGGTTGTTTTCAGTATGAAAGGACTCACTGTGATATAAAAGCATAGCTTTAAAAAGTTATTTCCCTTTTATCTGATTACTTGATTTTAACTAATGACATGTATTTTAAAGTAAGTTCTCTCAGTTTTTAAATGTTTGATTAATTTTCTAATAATTAAAAACATTAGAATTTAAAGCAGGCATGTGGTCAAAAAAGATTCAATTAAAAATGACATAAATGAACTTATTTACAAAATAGGAATAGACTCAGAGACATAGAAAACAAAGTTATGGTTACCAAAGGGGATAGTGAGAGGTGGGGAAGAAATAAAATAGGAGTTTGGGATTAACAGATAAACGCTACTATATATAAAATAGACAAATAGCGAGGACCTACTGGGTAGCACAGGAAATATACTCAATATCTTGTAATAACCTATCAGGGAAAAGAATATGAAGTGTTCTTTTTCCTTATAGGTTATATATAGTTGATTCATTTTTCTATATACCGGAAACTAACATCACTTGGAAATCAACTATTATGCTCCAGTAAAAAAGGCAGGAAAAAAGTTCAAGCAATATGAAAGGTTATAGCACAGTGAAAACAAACCTTCCTCCTAACTCTGACCCCAAGTTTCCTTGAATCTCTTCCCAAGGCAGTTTCTTATATGTCCCCTGTTTCTTCTATATCCCTGCAGAGGTGTTTTATGCATTTACCAGTACATGTGTCTATAGTTATTTTCTTGGTGCCCAAATGATAGCAGCCTATTTATGCTGTTTTGCCCCTTGCTTTTGTTTTTGTTTTTGTTTTTGTTTAATAGCTTGGAACCTGTTACATGTTTGAATACGTATATCTTCCACATTCTTTCTAATGGCAGCATATATTTTAGTCTATAGGTGTAATGCCAAGTCTTCATTATAGATTAATTACAGATTTTTCTTTTTTTTTTTTTTGCAAGAGCAAGAAAGTTGGAATGGATATTCTCATCAATGTTTTTTTCTAGAAAGGATTACTTTAAGCAGGTAATTCTAGTAGGATATTTAAGGTTCCTTTGTGAAATCTGTCTGAGGAGGGGAATTAAGATTTGAAAGCTAACATTTTAGAGTAGGGTGGCACCCATTCAGAATGACCTGAAAGGCAAGATGGATGTGGACACCTAAAATGACGAGAAAACATTCTTTTTTTTAAGTTCTAAAAATGTGATTAAATAGGGAATAAAATTCTTTTACAATGTAAGATATTCCTCTAGGGCCCTGTGAACACCTTCCAGGGGCTAAAGAGCAGCCTGTTAGCAACTTAAGCTTGAAGCAAGTTAAGCCTCAATGAGTGAAATCACCAGGATGCTACCTCCTCCTCCTAAAAAGCATAGAAACTGCTCAGTTTCAAGGCAAAAGCCACAGATTGCTTCCTCTGTGCTCCTGCTTCCTAAGTGGAAAGGAATAAAATTGTTTAACATTTATTTATCTTCTGGCAATTCTGAAGGTCACCCCTGTTATGCATCTTGACACCTTGTAGTTATCCTTTCTGGTCCTGTGACTGTCACTGAGTGATGACTTGTGCATCTTGCCATTGACCATCTTGCTGCCCCTCACCCCACCCCCTGGACCTCAGCTCCTTGAATGCAACTCTGGCACAGGCTTTGTAGATAGTGGGATGTGTTAATTGCAAAATGAGTCTCCATTTACTCAAATTACAGTAGAAAGAGGACATTCTGCTTAAGTATGAAGCAGAGAAAGTTCTTCCAGAACAGAAAGTTCTCCTAGTCTTTTCTTATAATGGTACCCATTTGAGAGAAAGACAGTTTGAGGAGAAAAATCAGTATACCTAATCACCCTGCCTATGCATGATTGAAGAACAACACAATTTTATAACAAGTTTAACCATCTCTCATCCAAATGCCACCATCATTAAGAGATCCACATATTAAAGAGATCAGTATATTATCAAGGGGAAAAAAATAGGATGATAATTCTTCTGATTTTGATACACATGGACATGTCAATGATGGGACTGTTCATTAAGCTTCAGTAAATCAGTGGTTTAGTTACAACTGGAAGACATACTTCTCAACCATCATTTTGGGGACAAGCCAAAGTATACTTTCCTATTACCACTTGGGAAGATTGATTCAGGTTCAGGCTGATCTGGTTATTTTGGAGAGAGTCTAAGTCACTAATTTTACTAGTATATTATTAAAGACTGAATTTTTATTTGTAGTGATACCATAAACACATTGCCTTCAACTTTTCCTCATCCCTTGTAATGAAATTATATATCAAAATGGCTGGGTCACTATGTTACATAGCAGAAATTAACAGAATACTTTAAATCAACTATACTCATAAAAATTTAAAAAAAGAAGATAAGTTTTTCTGTTTTGGAGAATCAATAATTAAAAATCTGTTCTTCCGAATGTGTGATCACTCCAATCAAGAATAAAAGTGCAAAAAACACATGTACCTATATGTTCACTGCAGCACTATGCACAATAGTCAAGACATGGAAATAACCTAAATGTCCATTGACAGATGAATGGATTAAAAAGATGTGAGATATATATATATATAATGGAATACTACTCAGCCATAAAAAGAACACAATAATGTCATTTTCAGCAATATGGATGGGACTAGATACTCTCATACTAAGTGAAGTAAGTCAGAAAGAGAAAGACAAATACCATAACATATGGCACAGATGAACCTTTCCACAGGAAAGAAACTCATGGACTTGGAAAACAGACTTGTGGTTGCCAAGGGGGAGGGGGGAGGGAGCAGGATGGACTGGGAATCTGGGGTTAATATATGCAAACTATTGCATTTGGAATGGATAAGCAATGAGATCCTGCTGTATAGCACCGGGAACTATATCTAGTCACTTGTGATGAGCATGATGGAGGATAATGTAAGAAAAAGAATGTATATATGTATGTGTGACTGGGTCACTTTGCTGTACAGTAGAAAATTGAAAGAACACTTTAAACCAACTATAATGAAAAAAAATCACTTTAAAAAATGAGAGGAAAAAAGAGGGAAAAAAAAGAAGAAAAAGAGAGAGAAGGGGGGGGGGAAGAAAAAGTCACCCTGCTCTCTGGAGGATCTGCTGTGTAAGTTCTAGCTGTGTGAGTCAAGGTTGCTTGGGGGTGAATTGGGTCTTCAGAATGGCTGTACAGGACTGCTGTCTGGCAGACATGGGAAGTAATTTTCTCTAGATGACCAAGTGGCTCAGAAAAGTTTCAGTGCTGTGACCAGACATCAGGATATACAGGGGTGGTGATGTGAATCTTCATTTTGAACAAGATTCTCTGCATTTTCAAGTTGGAGAACTTCGACCCAAAACAGCAGTAGCTGGCTTCATAAACGTGAAGTGGAAGAAACACAAGCCTTTTGTAATGCCCAGAAAAGATCTATCACTGAATGTATCATTCAAAAAGAAACACGGGTGGTAAGCTCATAAATTTGCAGGGAAAATAGCCCCTGGAGAGTAACTTGGTATTCCAAGCTGATTTGGGTAACTCTGGAGTAAGTAATGCTTTTATAGCGCATGTTCAGCAGATTCTAGATACAAGGGGAACTCTTCAACTTCTCTTCCCTGAACAAATCATCATGAAGTCATATACATTATATATGAAACAAAAGCAATAAACAAAACACACTGAATTTTCTGGCTAGCAACCAGGAGTTTCGGTTTACAGCAAATGCATTTTCCTTCTCTGGAAGCAAACTAAATTACATAGAGATTAAGTTAGGTGGAGTGATGAATTTCATCACAAACTGTGTTGGATAATCTAACTTGGATGTTGAAGTCAACGGCAGCTGCTATGGATATGGCACTAGAGTGTAAAAATCCAGGAGACCACGGTTTGCCTACAAAAACAGGAAAATCACAAGACAGCTCCATAAGCCTTGTGCCACACTATTTGCCAAATGTAAAAACTGAGGTCTTTAGATCACTTGATGTTTTTAAGAGCACTTTCCTATTTATTATGTTGATGCCCTCAACAACCCTGTGAGTAAATGCCAGTTTCATTTTGTGGGTAAGGAATGTGGCACAAAGTGTTAAAATCCAAGCTTCAGGCAAGCCAGCTGGTAGAGACAGAACTGGGAGTGGCTTGTGGGTTGCTGACTTCTGGGATAGGTCTCTTTCTCTGTTACTACAACTGTCTCATTAAAGGATTTCATTTCCTTAGCACATAGTAGGTGTTGAACAAATGAACACATTAACAGTGACGTGTTAGATAATCATTAAGAATAGGGATGGAGCCATTGGGAAGTGACAAGGAAAGAGTACTAATTGGAAGAAGATGAAAAGTTATGACAACTAATTTTGGTATTCTTTAATCATGAAATTGAGGTAGAGGTTTTAAAAACTATTACGAGGAAACTCAGGTCATATTTCCTACATAAAGAGAAGATGAAAAAGCAGTGTTTCTTTTTTAAGAAGAACACAGATAATTCCCCGGTAATAATATTATGGAAACTGTTTTTTGTTTTGTTTTGTTTTTTGTTTTTTTTAACATAGGGGCAGCCCTATATTAAGTGCTACCTGACTTATGCCTAAAAGCTCCACAAGGCAGGCTCGAAGCTTTGCTTTAATCATCAGCTAGAATTTTAGGTCATTTGGAAAGTATAAAAAGGGATTGTGTGGCAATCAATTCCTTTTATTTGTTCTTTCTTTTGTCTTTGTCACTTATGTAGAAATAGAAAACAAATTATAGCTACCCTGTAGCTCTCACATGTCAGAATAATTTAGTTTCAATAGACTTGGTGATACTGTTTAAACCCTGAAAGTTAATAAACATGGATTTGTAGAATTAAAAATATTGAACTATTGGAGTGCTACCAACTCACAAAATTAAAGTTTTATAACCCAAAGTAGAAGACTGTATTCCACAGTTTAAATATTTCATATCTGACATTTTCCAACTCGACAATGTGAAGTCAGTCTGATTTTGATTTTTCAATTCAGTATAAGTTTGGGAGTTTAATTCAAAATCAAGACAAAACCATTTTGAAGGCTACCTTCTTGTTCTGTTGTTCCCTTTTACTATGCAGTGCATTTTCTTTTCCACTTTGGGAAACAAACTTTCCTAGCTAATGTTGTTGTGCGTATATTGGACAATGCTGTGACTAGGAATTAACCAGTGGACATATATCACTAATGGATAAGACCCTCAAAAATATGAGTCTCTAATGTGATTAGTATATGACCAGATTTGACTATATAGTCAAAATATTAAAAAAAAATATTGTGAACTACAACAGAAGCTTCTCAGAAGTGACCATCTCAAGCAGAGATAAGAATTGAAAGTTGGGTCATATGGTTTGGGAAGATCTCTCCTGAAGAACCTCAAGGTAACCAGAAGTGCCTTTTCAGGCTGTGGAGGTACTTGCGTTAGTTGTAGGGCCAGATGAAGCTCCATGGTGGAAGGTTTTCTTGCTATTCCAGTGCAGCAGCTAGATACGTTTTTTTCCTTGAAAGGCCTTTGGAATCTATTAAGGGTCTTATGTATATCACAAAGAGACTTCTACCAAAAAGCAGACACAAAGAAATGAATGTGCTGGAAGGGCCACAGGGTTCCCATAGAAAGGCTATATAATACCTAAAGGGATTGCTCACTTAGGTGGCCTTGTTCTTTGAGAGTGTCTGATGCAAGTATATATTTTGACTGTAAGGAAATTGGATAAATCAGTACATCTTAATGTTCAAGGTGGGCATAGTCGAAAATGAAGATCTCATGTAAATATTGGTACCATTTTGGGGTGGGGGGCTGGCTTTGGTTATGACCAGGGACTGCTGATGTGTATCAGCTGTGTGTACAATGAAAGGCAGGTCCACCTCTGAGGACTGAGACATAGGTTACGACAGATCCTGCCATCCTCACTCCTTACCTTGGGTATGAGCAGGGGGAGTCCCTCTAACTATTCCACCTCACCAGAAGAGGAAACACTGAACTCAAGTCCTCTCCTAAGTTCCTTTCACCAAATCTGAAACTTTGGGGAGGGCTTTTTTGACTGTGGTTTAATGAAGACTGACAGAATGTTAACTCCAAGTCAGCAAGGATCTCTTTAGATCCATTTTGTTGTCAAATTCACTTTCTGAGTAAATGGGAAGTCTAACACCTATCGTTTCTTAGATAATGTTTTAATATCCTGCATTGAATAAAACTTTTTTTTAAACCAGGTTTCAATGGTAGCACAGAACCCCACAAGGGGCGAGGGGGTTGCAGATGGCTGCATTACTCCAAATGTTCAAGCTTGACTGACCCATTTCA